>NC_050179.1:3471056-3718556 GCF_008315115.2 Sander lucioperca | reverse complement strand
GTCTGAATCGAATAATAGAAGAATAAGGCATGGGATTCAAAGCTGAGGGCGATGCGTGTCAGAGGCTGATGAAGCCATGGTGTGGCACTGTGAACAGGTTCTGCACGGGCAGGCTGCGACCTGCTGAGGACCCTAGGACAAGACTCTGTTTGCGTGTGTGTGTGTGTGTGTGTGTGTGTGTGTGTGTGTGTGTGTGTGTGTGTGTGTGTGTGTGTGTGTGTGTGTGTGTGTGTGTAGGGAGGGACACAACTTAAAAAAGAGAGTAGAAAGTGGTTCTCATAGTTAAAGGTGTGACCTCTGACATGTAGACAAACATACAATTTGCAGACCAACCCAAGCATAGACACACTTTAAGACATTACAACGTATTGCTGAGTGAAGGAATGCACCTGCTCTCAACAGCAGCATCAGTGAAAGCTATTTAAACACGTGCACAAAGACAAAAGCACACACACAGCAAGCCCACACAAAACATGTTTTTCGAAAGACATTTCATGTCATCACACACAATCTCACGTCATCACACACATTCGCACAAGTGAGGGCAGAGCAGGACTGTATATGGGTGAGTTTTCATCAAGGTGACAGGACGTTTGTAGAGTAGCAAGCATAATGACAGTGATACTGAGTGAAAGAAATGGCATGGCTCTCCTTGTACAATATGCTTATCTGACAGCAAGACATAACACATTCACGCAAATATAGTATTATATATTAGAGCAGCTCTGTTGTAGAGTGAAATATGAAAGTGTCTTAAGATGCAATTCCTATAATGGCAACAAAATGCGGGCTCAAGATTTGTACAGTCCAGAGACAGAGCGCATTAAAGTCCTGTCCCCACCAGAGTTGTTTTCCCCTCCTGTGGGCGTGGCTTTCCGAATATAACTCGATGCTCTTTGTCTCTATCAAGGTGATTGGTCAAAACCCCAACTTCTTAATATTGAATGTGTTCTGGTATTATTACAACAAGTCCTCCAAAATCATTCAACAATATAGGTTGTGCACTCCTAGCCTCTAATACAACCTCTAGAGTCATTTCAGAATTTAACGCCCCAAGAGGTGGTATGAAATACGACGCAAAGGATCATTCTTGCCTCACATCGAAACCAGAGAACGTGTTGATGGCTTTAAACGGTTTTAAACTTGACAATGACGTGAAACAGTCGCAGTTTTAAGGTTAGGTTTAGGCACTAAAAAGATCATGGTTTTGGTTAAAATCAGTACATCTGTTATATCACTTCCAGTTGCACACATAAAGCAGAACGTAGTTTTGTTTGTTCCATAAAGTAAAAAAAAACTCGCCGTTTAGTTTTCTTTTCAAATAGGACACGAATCCTCGAGCAAGTTCAATCCTCAGTCTCAAAATGGTGTGCACCGTTTTCCGTTCCGAGGATACATGGCAGGAGGTTATGGTCATGTACAGATTTACATGACTCAGGGTCTTTTCTTTTTTGTCTACTCTCCGTTCTCTTCTCATCTCCTCTGTTTATTTTGCCTCTTGAAAATCTTACCAGTTCTTACATTACACTCATTCTGAAGCACTTTTATACTTATAAAACTAACGCTGTTATATACACTACCGGTCGGGGGTTTGGGGTCGCTTGGAGGTTTCCATTCCACTCCATTATAGACAGAATACCAGCTGAGATCAGTTGCATTACATTGACACAGATTACATTGTGTGCTTACATAATTACAAAAGGGTTCTCCAATGTTTTCTCAGTTAGCCTGTTAACCGTTAACCGTTGAACTTGCCCCAGGGTACATGTTTCCTCGGAACGGTGTGAAACTGTGTGCAACGGCTTTGAGATATGTTTTCTCTCGTTTGGTGGGTGTGTCCCTCATTTATTGGCTGTGTCACAGGTGATACCCAATCATCTGAGACATAAACTCGTGGTAATAAAAACGCAGAGCGCTTGCACAAAACAACAGGGTGTTCAACGCACCCGTTTCAGTTTAAAAAACGTGTTGCTACATTGTCGGGGCTGAACGTGGCAATAAGGTCCAGCTTCTCGAACGTGGACCTGGGCTGTGTCTCATTCCGCATATCTCCGTCAGTACACTGCTAATATGCACTGACCACTTACTGCCATAGTGCCCACTTTCGATGGTTAGTATTGTCCCAAAAGGAACACTTATGTTAAAACACTTACCGGAAATGACGAGCGGGATGAGCGTCACGAACACGACGAACGCAACACACGGCACCTGATTGGACGAACGCGTAATGTGTTTCTGAAAACATTTCAAGCGAGAAATAGGCAGTTGCTGAATCTGTCTGTTTTTTTGATCGACAAAGGTCAGTTTAAAAGATTTTCGTCAGATTTTGAGAGGCGGCGAGCCGAGCCAACCGCTCCTCATTTGCATAAAGTAGCCTGGATTCAACTGATTAAAAACTTGCCGACGGAGTGATTAGGCAAGGTGTGGTTTCTGTTTGTTTGTTTGTTTGTTTTGTTTTCCTCGAGACCGCAGAGGGTGGGGGAGGGTTTTTGTTCTTCAATTTGTGTTTATCTGTTCTGTGCACCATCTGCTATTACCTGTCACACGTTGTGGAATTTGTTTTGTATGTCTGAAGGTGCCAGTAAAAAAAGTTGATCACAAAAAAAAACTTGCCGATGTCCCTGGTCCCTCCCCTTACGCTTTGTAGCGTAAGGGGAGGTGATGGCTGAGCGATCCGGTGATGGCTGAGCGTAATGCACAGCCTCAAACTGAGCTTGACGAAGTAGATGTGACGTGAGCAACCGGTCTGAAATTTGTAAGTCTTCTGGTAGCTGCGCCAAGAGAAATCTGAATCATTCCGAATCTTGCAGAGACGGAAAGTGTGAGTAGGAGCTGTCCATGAGTGTAGGAGCAGGAGCAAAAGGTCGCTGAAATATGCTTTCATGGACTCTCTATGGGCTTCTCCCTTGGCTGTATGCCTTCACATCCCCCCGATTGCCTGTGAGCTTCTCCTGTACTGTACAGTAATTCCTCTACTATGCGACAGAAAGTCGCGTGGTTATGACACAATCGTGAGCCTATTTTTACAAAAAACGCTGCTACTGGGCCATAACGTGAGATACAAGGTAATGGAGCCTTTTATACATTGTCGTGTTTCTTTAGAAATAAACAATGGACAAATAGAGTCTTTAAAAGTTATTCGCTGTCAAAGTGACGCCAAAATCAATGGGAGTCAATGGAATGCTAGCAGAAGGTGATGGCTTGTTAGCCTCATCATCTCCCCATAGGAGGTACGCTTTCCGGATGCTCGCTTACCCCCTTGAGTGCGAGTAGGGTCCATCGTTCCACACTGAACTTTTTGACTGTTTTTAGGGGGTCATCTGAGTACTTTCAGTGCACTGACTTTTTGCGTTATCTACACCATATACTTAAAACTAAGTGTTTGAAGTGTGCAAGTAGACACAGCCCTCGTCTCCTGGGTGAAAATTGTCGCTCTTATAATTCGTCACCTGACTTCCTGCTTTGTGCCCGTCATAGGCCACTAGAGGGCGCCACCACTAAAAACATAACTATGAGTCATAATTGCTGCTTAAACAAACAACTTATGTGAGCGTTTTAATTAGTGTTCCATTAAAGGGCTATTAAGGTGGAAGAAGTATTCAAATCATTAACTGATACACTAGAAATACTCAATTGCAAGTAAAAATCCTGCATTCAAAATTTCACTTTACTACAAAATCTGCAGATCAGAGTAATCCCTGTCAATGTTATATTTATTTATAACATTATATTACTGGACTATTATTATTGATGCATTTAGATGTAAACAGTACTTTAATGTTATAGCTGGTTAAGGTGGAGCTAATTTCAAAGGCTTTATATAGTTTTGTGAGTTAAATCCATAACACATCATTATATTTTATATACTGACATAGACATATTTTGTTTGTAAAATCCTGATCTGAAATGTAACTGTAGCTGTCAAATAAAGAGGAAATGCCTCTCTGACGTGACGTATAAATAGCATAGAATTAAAATACTTAAATAAAGTAAGAATACCTCAAAATTGTACTTGTAATTGTACTAATACTCAAGTACAGTACTTGAGTAAATGTACTTAGTTACATTCCACCACTGCTATAAAGGCTTCTACTTGATCTACTGTGGCTTGGATTGCATCTCATTTGTGCATCACTATGGACAAAAGCGTATGCCAAATGAATGAATGTAAATGTATAAATGTAAAAAGATTTTGGGGATATGTGACAGGTGTGTCAGTCTGTCACATTTCAACTGTGATGGTTGCTTCCTTAGTTTTATACAGTCTATGTTTCAGTAGCAGATCCAGTTTATGGCCCCGTCATTGTGTCCATCATCCTCGCTCCTACACCTAACCTTAGACATCAGCTCCAGCTCCAGCTTGGCACTTCCTTCCCAGTCAGCCCACACAAGTACAAAAAAACTCTCCCTCTCTAGCTCTGGACAAGCAGCCCACTCCAAGCTGCAGGCTGTAGTCTCTCTGAACCATCATTACAGTCATTAGGCAAGAATAAGCTCTGTATCACAGGAGTCCACCAGCATCCAGTTTAACCCAGCACAATTAGCACATCCGTTGGAGTAGAATTACCCTGTAAAATGAGAATGTTCTGGACAAAAGAGAGTTGGAGTTGAAAAAAGAGGGTAAGTGTGAGGGAAAGGGGGAGAGAGGAGGAGAGGAGACGTAAGGGAGGACAGGGAGAGATTAAAATTGTTTGAATTGGGTCCACGCTCGCCCCATTCATTTGGTATTCTGTTCAAATCAGGGCTTTTGTTCCGCCTGGCGTAAAGTAGTGTCAATCATCTCGACCCGGTTTTGTAGAATGGGGAAATTTATTATGAATTTGCTCCTGCAAATAATGAGGACTACCCCCTGCCTGCTCTCTCTTTTCCCTCCTCCTTCTCCCCCCAAGCCACCTCTCCTCTCTCCCCTTTGCCTCTACCCCCATATCAATGCTGCAGAATAGGCAATAGAGAGTGAAGTTAGCAATCTCAGGGCCACTCGCACTCTGGACCCACATCAAAGTGACAGAGACGTCCAATCAGATTTGTCTTACAGGCATTACATGATGAATATGGTGCGGCCGTAGCACAAAGGCGCCTTTGTGTCTCCTCCGAGCAGAGGCTATTCACAGCCCGCCACAGCCAGCCAGAGTGGAAGTAAATGGCCAAAAGGGCCCAGGCCAAAAAAAAGCACCCAAACTTGTGCAGCACAATGGCCCATGCAAATCACAGCCCCCACCACCTCCACCCTACCTCTTCCATCCCTACACTCCTCAGGCCTGAGTTTGGTTCCTCCTCTGCTGGGTCTTCTGAAGTTTAGGGCCTATTCACACACATACAGAGGTGTCAGTTAAAAGTGCTGAGCTGAACGCATTCAAACGTTCATTTGAAAAGAGAAAGATTTCTTTTTTTAGAAAGATAGAAGAAAAACACAAGTCGAATGACTGACTTTTTTGTCAGAAAGTAAGAGTGACTTGGCGGCTGTGGGCAAGGCTCCTATTTAGTAAGACTTTAGCTGTGGAGAAGAGGATTTCCAGCGCACAGGAGGGGCCCTGTGATATTTGCTTTCATTGAGAGAAACGATAAAATGAAACGTGATAGACACAGAGAAAGGACTTATAATGATCCATATACTCCTTTAAAACAGTGATGAACATTAAAACTCAGTGATTGACTCTGATTCTAACAATTGAACATCTTCATTATCAGCAGTGCAATGGGTAACTTACTAAAGTACATCTCCCACTCTGGGAATGGAAAACATCAATAATTAAGTCTGAATTTAAAGGTGCTGTAGGTAGGATTGTGAAGATCCAGGACTTAGCCAAACATTTTTAATATCAACAACTTCTCAGTCCCTCCCCTCTTTCCGCTAAAGCCCAAAACGGTCTCCTAAGCCCCTCCCCCCACAAGGGAGAATGAATGCGTTTGCATGAGCAGTGAATGACACGCAGTTAGACAGCCCTCCTGGCCCTGATTGGTGCATCTGAACAGGGAGTGGTGGATTTTTGCAAATCTCACTACAGGCTGTAGGTGGTGCCAGAGGAGCCAGATTTTTTTTCTTAATATAACTCGAGCGCATCGAGTTATATTTGAACATAGGGTCAGTTTCAGCAAATATGACAGAAACTAAACTATCAAGAATGTTCCATTTAAGGGGCCTACTTCATCACAGAAGATATTAGCATCTGCACTAGTTCAGATATTATGTTCTGCTGTGCTCGTGCTGTGCTTGCTTTTTTTTAAGAGATTCTGATAAACAAAAGGTCTTGCTCTATGAAGAAGACTCTCTAGTGAGAGAAAAAAGCTTAGGCAGCATTCACAGCAGCAAAAACTCACTACATTTTGTGAGGGAAGAGACTTAAAGCTTTAAATCAAAAAGGCCTTCACTATCAACGCTTAGAACAATGTGACCTGTAGTGACTGATCATAACTTCTATCAGGAAAAAAAAGGAGGAGCAGCAGCAGTGATGAGTGCAAAATACTAGTGCGTCCATAGTGGCACTACAATCCGGGATCTACGCAATCAATAGCTAAGGGGTCAACAGATTTGTCTCTGAAAAAGGAGCACGGCCCAATGTGTGTGTGTGTGTGTGTGTGTGTGTGTGTGTGTGTGTGTCTGTGTGTGTGTGTGTGTGTGTGTGTCTCTACTCCAAATCAGTTCAGCCTGTTTTCTGTCTACGTTAAATATAAACGTGTCTGTGCCTTGCTTAAACATTAACACCTCTGTAAGCATTGCTCAAGGTTGTGCACCATCTCTCCATTCATCTACATCACTGCTCTGTCTGTGGTCATCCCCCCTTTGTCTGAACCTTATTTATCGTATTCACATCTTCAAAGCTGTGGCTCAGTATTTCACAGAGCAACTGTAGGTTTGCACGCTGTTTATATTATGTTTATCAGTGTTTTTTGCCCCCAACGGCGCCTTCCAGGCAGCACTGCCTGAAAGGCACTAGGATTAGGCACTGGTTATGGTTAGGGTTAGGGTTAAGGTTAAGGTTAGGGTTAGGTGCCTTGAAGGCAGCGGTCACAGCGCTGCCTGGAAGGAGCAGTTGGGGGCAAAAACACCATCAAGTTTATATTATTTGCACTAGTTGAAAATCTTTCTGCAAAAAAAAAGAAAGGTTAATGTTTCAAAGTAGCTGTATTCAAAACGTTCATGTCAAGTTGTTGTTAAAAACTATGTGTTATGAGAGTAAGGTTTTGTATTGATTCTGTTCTGCATAGTAAAATGAAATAAAATACTTGATTGATTTGTAATAATTGTGTTTTTTTAAAGGATCAGAGACGTTGATAGGTGTGATTGTGGTCTGAAGTAAGCAAGAACATGGTTTCTTGCTATGCATTGCCATTACTTATGGTTTCCCCATATTATAAAGCCCAGTAGCTGACTTTTAACTCTAGTCTGTTTCCGATGCACCTGTTGCTCTGCAGGCAGATGTGGCTCTGAGCTGTGATTGGATGAGCCATGCATTACCATCTTCCAAGTACACTGTTATCCTAAATTGGTTGACTTTACTAGAAGTTTTTACACAAGGTGAAACTTAACAGGTCAAGTTGTATTAACACAGAGCAGTAAGTTTATGCAGTAGACAAATCAAGTTTACATTAGTAGTCATTAAAATAAGCATGTTAAATGGGGGGTGGTGTATGGAGGCTTGTATCATGTGGATGTGCCAGTGACTGTAAGGCGCCAACAATTTTGTTGTCATTACTTAGAATTCCTCATGAAGGAGACAGAAACTACACACTACAGCTTTAAATATACAAAGAAACATAACAAATATAAAACATTAGGCTACTTATCAATACTACATATATAAATTGTTGATCTAAATCTTGTTTTTCCTTTATCACAGCCTGATTTTAAGATAAATGTATTCAATACATTGGTTCCAATAAAATCAAAAATGTAAACAATAATCACAATACATAATACTTCCTCAATGAATTATTCTGGATGGAAACAATATCTCAGAAGACAGAGTTACTAATTTCCAATCTGTGTATGTGTGTCCCATTTCCTCACTGCCTAGACCCCATCAGTCCCCACCCGGGTCTCGGTCATGGTGCAACAACAAATGTAAATAAACATGAACACTAAATCAACCATACAAAATTAAAACCCCAAACTCTTTGCGTCGCTTCAGCGCAGAACAGTTCAAATGACCCCGCCCCTCCCATACAGAAACATCCTAACATCCTTAGTTGTCTCTGCTTAATATGATCCGTGCACCGCATACTTAAGCTGATTATTACAAACAACTAATGTGATTTAGTAATGAATATGGTTTTTTATGACTTCAGCAACTTTCCTGCAGCCATTCTGATAAGATATTTTCATCTACTTTCATTTCAACACAGTGAAATATTGTATTTGTTTTTATTAAAGCAACTTTTTTTTCAAGCCAAATCAACTTTAAATATGTTATCAGAATCAGGATAATTTCAGAACTTATGATCAAGAGTTCAGGTGTGACTTATCAGTCACAAGTTTATTAAGAAAAAGTATTGGCTTATTAGCAGAAGCCCGACAACCCATACCCCCACAGACATTGGTGCAAGTCACTACTGCTGCAAATGTGATACCCAGATGTGATGTACAAAATAAACGACCCCTAAAACTTGAAATAATAAATGTTAAGCCTGTAAATGTAAATGCATTTTGATGTTGAAATACAATAATGTTTTTACAATATACTTTAAAAAAATGTTTCATAAATGGTTATGCTTAGCACATCATTTCCAAATGAATCACACTGAGATGCCCATACTGAGAGAGAGAATAGCTGACGTATTAGCGGCAGTTAGACTGTTATCATGTAAATATGTTTACCTTTAAAATGATTAATGTTGTGGGACATACACTGCCGAGGGCGTCAAAACATGAAATAAACGAAGTTTGCGCACCAAGACTACTTCAGCAATGCGCAATTTACGCACACACTGGAATAATGGATGACCTCCTGTTCATGCAAAATGACTTTAAAATCAACCGAGCACTCTGATGACTGCATGCAGAGCAACAGATGACCCCTCACCACCGAACTCTTGGCCAGTTTAGCCCTATATTATAGTCTAGGTATGTGCGCATTTGGCGTTTCCATTGTTGACGCATATAGCATGGCATTGCGCACGAAAACCGTTGCATTAATGAGCTGAATGTGATTGATTATTCACCATTGGATTACGGCAAATTAAACGGGCCCTTATGCATTGTCAAAGTGAAAATGACCCACGGACAAGATGACATGAATAAATCTATTTTCGCCGCTGCTCCTCCATATATGACTGAGGAGAAAATTGCATATCCATCTTAGGGGACAAGAGACAAGCGTTATTTTCACTTCGTGCCCTGGCCTCTGCCTGACACTAAAGGACATCAGAAACATCATTTCAACCGTATAATAATGGAGCAGCGGGGTATTTTGGGCCCAACATTGATTTGTCTTTCTGAGTCCCGGTGACGTAGGAGGTTATAAAGCAGAGCGTAATTAATGCCATTTATCACTTGTTGGATTTTGTCAGTGCCGTCACCGCCAGTGCTCACATACGCGAGCCATTAACCAATGGGAGAGCTAGAGCCTTTGTCACCGAGTACAGGCACGTGGCTTACACCTGCAGGCTGCAGCAGTGTGTGTGTGTGTGTGTGTGTGTGTGTGTGTGTGTGTGTGTGTGTGTGTGTGTGTGTGTGTGTGTGTGTGTGCGTGTGCGTGTGTGCGTGTGCGTGTGTGTATGTGTGTGTGTGTGTGTGTGTGTGTGTGTGTGTGTGTGTGTGTGTGTGTGTGTGCGTGCGTGCGTGCGTGCGTGCCTGCCTGCGTGTGTGTGTCATAGAGAGAGAGAGATGGAGCGTATTCCTGTGGCACACTTTTAGGTAGCCTATAAGAAAGAAAGAAAACATCCCACACATCATCAAGTCCATAAGGGAGTTATGCTGTTCTGACCTACCACTATTATATTATTTTCGGTTTTGGATTAATGTTGGCTGATATAATAATAACAAATACAAATGAATGAATTGATTAAAAATAGCCTACTAAGGCTTCAATCAGTCTCTCTTGTTCCCAATTTTCCACTCCCACAGAGAGCACCGGGTGAAATTAAACTCGTTATTTCTCGTTCTGCCTCGCTGAATTTGGCATCAGTGTTTAATTACAATAGAAGATCTTCCATAATTGGCATAATGAGGCGCAAAGGGGCACACAATAGTGCTCACAATGTGGTGTTGTGCTCCCCATTTCGCAGGAGATGGATTTTTTGGTTGGGCTGTGTGCGCCATGAAAAACACAGTTGGGGATACAACTAGTCTACAACCCCAGGTTTTATTTAGATTGATCTCAATCGGGCAATAAGAATTTTGACCCCTCTCATTGTCTTGCTGCCTTTCCCCGGGCCGTATTTCAAAGGGTGTCTATACCCTTTGAGAGGAGTGAATTGCCCCCCCCCCCCCCCCCTCCCTCTCTCTCTCCACTCCAGGCCCTCTGGGCTAAAAGCAGAGTACGCAAAAGAAACAATGCAATGCATGAAACGTAATATTAATCTCCCTGTCCTGAATGCAGACAAAGCGCTGTAGAAGGTGCACGTCTATAATGGTTATTGAGTGCTCACCCAGCTGCGCAGTTTTCCCCCGTGTGCCCAAGCAAGTCGGGAAAAGGTCATGCAGGGGCTTTGAATAGAAAAGAAGCTCCCCAGTTTGCTCAATTACCGCCACACTCACACCCCTCTCTCTCTCTCTCACACACACACACACACACACACACAGACACACACACACACACGCACGCACGCACACACACACACAGAGGCGCGCGCACACACACACACACACACACACACACACACACACACATATCAGCTGAAGAACCAAACTAGGTATAATATAAATAGATTCATCTTTATTTATAAAACTTGTTTTACACAAAATATATCTGTTAAAAATCGAATATTTACATTTTAGTCCATGGGAAACGGAGAACAAGTGCATACATTGATAAAGGTCTCCTTACCACTTATTTAGAAAAACAAAACTACACTCTGTCACAGGTAGTAGCCTTGATATTGCTGTCCAGTCACACAACTCATACATGCAAACTCGCTGCCTTACTGACAGCTGGCTCTCACAACACTGTCAGGAAAAGTGGCAGTGGCTGTTCAAGAACATTGTTTGTTTGACTCAATGTACAAAAATATGTCTTCATGTTAAAACAATTCGTTGTATGGTACACTTTTGTTATGAAAGGGGAGGAAACAATGTACATCACGGAAAAGTCTGTTGACGCATCATCTTTGTTGTGTCTTCCAACAGACGCGGCAGCTGAGGAAGGCAGTCCTGCTCTGATGAAACACTCATCAAACAAGTCCTCTGGAACTGCAGCGCCGTCCCTGCAGAGCCTGCTGTGTCACGTATTAATTGCACTTATTCAAACATAACATCAACAGTTCTTTACTTCCACGCGTGAATGAGTCCAACTCCCTCCTTGTTCTGGGGACATCAGGGCGACAAGTCTCTCTCTCTCTCTCTCTCTCTCTCTCTCTCTCTCTCTCTCTCTCTCTCTCTCTCTCTCTCTCTATTGCTTTGCTCATGCAGAAGCAGCCCGGGTGAGGGAGGGAGGCAACAGATCACTTCCAAGCACGGAGGGCGAGACTGTTCTGATGCCTTTACCAAGTCTTTGTCAGCATTTCTAAAAGAAGTCAGCCGCATTTATGCACAGACGCTGCTGTGTGGTTCGGTATGCTGTCAGCCTCAGTACCTGTCGAACCAGGTTGTAAAGTCCAACAGCTCCTGTTCCTCGGAGCTCAGAGGCTCGTAACTGCCTTCGTCTGATGAGTAGGTGGAGTGAGGCGACTCCGGGTCGGCGGAGTAGCTGTTGGAGATTGTCGGGGATGGCAACCCGCACTGGAAAGCAGCCGACACAGCGTCATGTTCGTCCAGAAGTTGCTGTAAAGCCCTGATGTACTCCACCGCAGACCTCAGGGTCTCCACTTTGCTCATCTTCTTATTGGCGGCGCCGTTGGGCACATGCTGACGCAGCGTCTGGAAACCCATGTTGACTTGTTTGACCCGGTTCCTCTCTCTTTCGTTCCGCCGGGCCACGGCCACGGGCTGCTGCTGAGGGATGGAGTAGCCGAGGCCGTTGAAGCTCAGACGCCGCTTGCAGCGCAGGAGCTCCGGCGAGCTGGAGCGCTGTCTCTTCAGCACCTTGCTTTTACTTTGGAAGCCGGCAGCGTTGGTGTTGGGGTGCACAGCGGGGACAGCGCAGTCCTGGGCCGGGGCGTGCAGGCTGAGGCTGGCGTGTCTTTCAGTAAGTCCAAAGGTGAATGCAGTCTGCGTGGTGGTGATTGTTGTAGTTTCCATCTCGCTGACAGTTCTTCTGAAGTGATGGATGCAGCCTCTAACGGTGGGACAAGAAGAGCGGAACGGGTTGGCAGTGTACAGCTCTCGTGTCCTTCGCGTGGGGACCGTGTGGCTAACTCTAGTCCAAGTCTCTCTTGACTGCTTACTCCACGAGCCGATCTGACCCAAACTTTGGCAGCACTCCTCTTTTTCAACACGCGCCCCAACACACACCCCACCCACCCCTTTTTGGAGACGCACGCTTCGTCGCGAGGCCCCGCCCCCGCTGTGTGATTCTTCCGCACGCCGACTCCCCCGGGCCAGGCGCGTGGCTCCGGGAGCTCAATAAACAATCCCGAGCTTTCACTGCGCCGGGAGCACGCGCTGGGCTCATTTACATTCCAATGTCTCTAACTTGAAGGCCCATTGGTCGATTCAAACGGCCCGCAACCGTGCGAAAAGAAAGAATGGCGAAAAAAAAAGACAGAGAAAGAAGGAAAAAAAAGAAAAGAGAGAAGGGAAAAAAAAAGTGAATGGTTTGGTTCTTTGAAATGCCTTTTGAATTTGACAATGTACCCCTGGCAAGTCTTCAAATTATCCGCCCCCCCCCCCCCCCCCCCTCGGCCATCTTTCTCCTCCAGCTCTTTACAATCACAAATACCAAGGACGCTCTCTCCTGTATCCAGGCTACAGCTTTACAGAGCTAAATCAAATGCAAGCGTGTCTCGGAGCACAATAATTGGCAATTACAAAGCTCGCGTAAGGACGCGATAAAAGTAAAAGTAAACATAATGTTTATGACATGGAGGCGTCCGAAAGAGCATATTACAGTTACCTCAACTCCGTGTTTTCGCAGGTCCAGTTGTTGTCACTTCCTCCTATCTCAACTCCTATCTAAATGCAATGTTTTCCTGTTTTTTTGCTAAACTGCTTGTTTTTACTACTATGGACATCATGTTATCTATAATCCTGTGAAATTTTTATTTTTTAAATTTGTTATACCTGCCCAGGGACTATTGCTGCTATAACCTGGCCCAATACATATTCTCTTGTTTACCAAGTGTAGCCTAATGTTTATTTGTGCATTGTCGCTGTTTCAAATAAATCAATTTCCAATTCCAATTCCAAACAGTTTCTCTAGTGTTATATTTGTACACTTTTTATGCGCACGGGGACCACATAGTTTGGTTAAAGTCAACCAAACTCAAAGTGCAGTTGCGCGAATGCACCATTTCAGCACCACGTCTGACTGGATAGTTAAAAGCAACAGCATCATCCTCTAGTTGTGCCTTCCTGCCGACCTGAGTCGTACTATTTGTTTTCATCAGATTTAGTTTTATTCAGTATTGTGAGAAGGCTTTCGAAATACGTTTCGTTTGTGAAAAGTCTGAACCAGCAAATGTTGTCAGTGAGGCAGTCTGTGTGGAAGTGTAAAGACCGTTGCCCATCGAATAAAAATGGGATTCGTGCGGCCTCTGGCGGCAGAAAATGGCAGCTGCAATTGAATTGTGTCTAATTCAGGGAGAGGGGCATTCCCTGACAGCTAGTGGTATGGTGGTTTCATTTCATTTTATTATTTATCTCGAACAATTAACAATGTTGCAAAAGAAAACAAAACCAAAAAAATTAAAACCAGAAAATAAAACACAAACAATCAGAATTTAACAAAAACCCCAAAAAATAACAAAATAAAAAAGGATTAGGTCGAGCAGGCGGAAACAAATAGCTTATTTGGTCCTGCCCCTATTTCACAAAATGATATTATTACAAAGCAAATAGATATGCAATTACAGCATACAATTTTTCAGGTCTTACAATAACGTACAACAATACAACAATATACAACAATATCTTTACATTACAATTCCATTCCTGTGTTTCGGTCTATTCTTTTCTGTATTGGTCAAGTAATGATTTCTTTAATCTATTTTTGAACTGAATGATATTATGGCTCTGTTTGATGTCATTGTTCAGTCCATTCCATAAGGTCACCCCACAGACTGAAAAACACATGCTGTTAACAGCAGTTCGCACAAGAGGTTTGAGCATACAATGTCCTCTTAGATGATATCCCCCATCTCTTTCATTAAACATTGTGCGTATGTTACATTGTAAATTATTTTCTTTAACTTTAAACATAAATTGTACAGTTTAAAATGTAACAATGTCCAAAAATTTCAGCAAATGTGAATTAAAAAACAGATTATTAGTGTGCTCATAATACCCAGTGTGATTTATTATCCTAATTGCTCTTTTTTGCAATGTGCAAATATTTTGTAAGTTGCTTCTGTAGGTATTTCCCCAAACTTCCACACAATATAACATATATGGTAAAATAAGTATGCAGTACAGAGTATGTAATGTATTTTGGTTCAATATGTATCTAGTTTTGCTCAATATACCAATACTCCTGGCCATCTCCGTGCACAGATATTTAATGTGGGGCTTCCAGCAGAGTTTATGGTCAAGTACAACACCTAGAAATGTACTTTCATAGACTCTTTCAATTGTTTCGTTATCAATTACTATTGTAACATCTGTATTTATAGTACGATTTCCAAATATCATGAATTTAGTTGTGTTCAAGTTTAAAGATAACTTATTTGAATCAAACCAAAGTTTTCATTTATTTATTTCATTTGTGACCATTTCCAGCATCTGCTGCAAGTTATCCCCGCAACAAAAAATATTTGTGTCATCTGCAAAAACAGTACATTTTAGTACATTTGATACTTTGCAAATGTCATTTAGGTAAAGAATAAACAGTTTTGGGCCTAAAACTGACCCCTGTGGAACGCCACAGGAAATACTAAGGCTGACTTATTACGCATTACGCATTTGAACATTTTTCAACTTTCAATATAGTTTTTTATCCAGTTATAGGCCACAGCTCTGATGCCATACCTTTTTTTTAAACAGGATTTCATGATCAAAGTATCCAAAGCTTTTTTTAGATCAATGAAAATCCCCACTGCATAGTTTTTATTTTCAATACAATTTGTTAATTTTTCTACTAACTCAATTAGTGCCATAGATGTTGATCTACCGGATCTGAATCCATACTGACTGTCCATTAGTAAATAGTTTTTATCAATAAAATTAATAAAATCATCTCTTCCTCTGGGCTGAGATTGCTCTGAACTATGCCCTGCCCTAAGGGTTATAAGACACCACAAATTCATAACATAAAGTCCAAGAGTAAAGAACTTTCACAATCAGATATTCAGATAAAATTGAACAACATTCATAAATTACTGACAAAAATGTATACTCTGTAATACTGGGCACAGTCAATCAGATGTGTGTGTGTGTGTGTGTGTGTGTGTGTGTGTGTCTACCTCTGCGTGGCCAACAGCAGAGGGCGCTGAGTGACAACAAAAGTAAAAACCCTCTGTTACACACTAGTTGCTTCAGCACAGGTTCTATTTTTAAATATACACTGACACTACACATAAACCAGTGTCTGATAAAGCTGCCGATGTCATCATAACATAAACTATTATAACCTGTGCTGGAAAAAAAAACCTTATAATGCATAATACTGTATGCTGCACTGTTTTGCTTCCTACAACAATTAGTATGAAAAATAAATAACTACATGAATGAAGAGAAAATTACATGTAATGTAACGAAAATGACTTACTGTAAAAAAAAAAAAAAGGAATTCTGACTGTATAAAGAAAACTGTTTTCATTCTCAGTTGTGTATTTTTTGTAATCTGCAGACAAGAGAAAGATACACTTCCTGACATGGTGCTTATTAGGGATATCAAACATTGTGAAATTCCTTACAAACATTTTGGAGCAAAACTCCTGAGTAGAAAATAAATGTATCAGTCAAAGGTCATAAGACAGTTAGCAGGACATCATACCAAAACACACATCCAAAAGCACCCAGTGTTCTCAGTGTGTGTATTTATAACGCAATAAAATGTGGTATAAGATCAAGTTCCTTTGACTCAAGCTTCATGAATCACGATGACCTGCTATCGCCTTGCCTCAACACATACACGCACGCATGCACACACACACACACACACACACACACACACACACACACACACACACACACACACACACACACCACACCACGTACACCAATTTAAGCTGAAGCTTGCCAAAATCTTATTCATAGGTAAGGGTGTGGCTGTTTACGAGAATTGAAGCAGGTTTTTTGAAACACACTGAAACTCCAGAATCACAATAACCACCATGTCTGAAGTTTTTCTTTTAAAGCAATGCCTCAACAGTCAACAATGCTTCATATCTAATGTGACACACACACACACACACACACACACACACACACACACAGTGCTACAGAGATAGATAGCAAGATACTGAAAAATCAAGCTAGAATTCCCAGTAAAAATGCCCTTTTAAAAACATCAAAAGTTTAATAATACAAAATGAATATTCATACATGAGTTTGTGCTGGCAAATTAAGGGCCTATCATCTCACTTGTATCTTTTTTGAAGGCCACTGTGGCGTCATACTTGGAGACTAGAAAATGTGCTCAGAGCAATGCAGTTGACCTTTCTGTGTCACATCATCTGCTCCATGTTCTGCCACAAAATATTCAGGTTTTTTTCCATTTACAGACAAGTTAACACTAATGATATTACCTTTGCAATGTGAATATTAAAAACAAATAGGATGTGAGCCCTCTATGTGGTCTTTCAATTACCAGGTTACATCCTTCCTGAGTAGCCTGTGTTTTCTACAGGGGCCTTCTACAAGGACTAAGAAGTAAGCTATTTCCAATGAGCAGGAAAAGGGAAGTGCTCCATTAGAGCATGTATCGCTTCCCTATTCCTGACACATGTATACTGGGCTGTAGCCATGTAAGCCGTATTTCTTAAACACTTGCAGAAAATGTAAAGCATTAGTTTATTACCGCTCAGGACACGGCCAGACAATAAACAGCAATTCTCCCCTAGAAGCATAAAGCAAAGTAGGCACAGTGGGCTTCAGCATGCACCTTTTGCACTGTGATTGTGTGTAAAAGGTTGGCTAAGACCCCAGAGGGGGAAAACAAAATAAAATATTTCACAGTTGTGCTGTGAAGCTAGGAAAACGCAGATGGTAGAGAGAGGTAGTGAGGCCTCGTGGGAAGCAAGCTGAGTAGTGTTTTTTAATAGTATAGATCAAAATGTATGTCATGGAAACAAGGGAGTCCCCACTGCACTCTCAGTCACTGTGTGGTTATTAATATTCTGTCTCATTCAGACACATGACACAACTGCACACCTGCAGGATTCTGGCTCTGAAAGTCCCACATAACACTTGAGTACACTGCACATTGGTTACAAACTACGGTGGATTCTATGGTTTAAATTCATTGGAACAGGGTTGGTTTCATGGGACACTATTTTAGTGAGCAATACCTCTCTGAAAAGTAAAGGTCAGAGCAGCTGGAGCTTAATGCCTCTGCCTCGTCACTGTGTGAAATGATTACCAAAATATTCAGTGGGCCTTAAATCTTATCATCAAATGTTGCAATGTAGCCTAGAACCTTAATATTATAAATCACTTTTTTGTAGTATTGACGACACAATATAATAAATATGGGCACACTTTCCTTACAATACGTAATATGTATATCTATATTTATATATATCTATATGTTTCCTGCTTAGAATAATAAATTAAGTGTCCTATGGTTCACCTTCATCACATCACGTTCTGTGCTTGTTCCAATGCGACATTACAACCATATGTCTATACAGTGTGAAATATTAAAGCCCCCATATTTGTATGGATGTATCATAACATTGAAAATGTCTAACAGTGCATCATTTTATAATTTGTCAGTTATTATGACAACATAATTCAGCATCACATAGGCCTATACCTGTTCAGTAGCCTATGTCTACATACATCTTGGGATTACAATAATTCATTTTAAAATAGTTTTTTTAACAATACAAACGTATACAGTAGACTTGGCATCACTCTCTACAAAAACGAGATTAGGTTTACATAGATTCAAAAGCAATACGCGTATTTAAGAACGTCATATAATGATAATCGTGTATTTAATTTCTAGGCTTGGCTCCAGGCTTTAGTGGGCGAAAACGCGTACGAGAAAAACATGAACTTGGGAGACGGATGATGCAATGCAGGTGACGTGGTGATGCAATTGAAGAGATGAGACACTATTCAGCAAAACCTACTTTCAGTTTCTTACGATTGAAGAAATTTTCCATTTCCAAAAAAAACCCATGTCCGCATCCGGTCTGCAGAGGAGGGTGTCTTCGATTTATCAGCCATGAGCAGTTCCATCGTCTGTTTAATGCTCTGTGTGAGGAAGTAACTTCCTGCTTGTCCTTGAATCAAACGTACCCATTCGTGCGTCGGAAATGCCCCAGGAGGAGCGGCTGCACCTTCCCACTGGGGGAGGAGACATGAAAGCCTCATGCTGGTGTTACTGGTTTTGCTTTTATAAATTCAGCCAAAGTGCTCCGAGGATCTACACTTCAACAGCTCCGTAGAGAGTAACACCTTCACTAAGAAATGCAAAGGTATGGAAACAAACACCCTCATTTCTTTATTTAGGCTATTACATGTTTTTTTTTTTTTTTGTTTTGTTGTGAGTGGATTGTATGTATTGTGAAGCAGTTAGTTCCTTGTGAAACTTGCTGTGTGTGTAGATTCATTAAAATCTGTATGTGTTGAACAAGTCTAGTAACGTATGCACGTTGCTGAATAATGTTAACCAGGTCATGTTGAGGATTGCAGGCATTCTTTTTGACTGTCTGTATAATAACCGAAAAACAGTGTGCAGTGTAAGATAACTTGTAGCTTTCACCACTGTGTGTGTGTGTGTGTGTGTATTTCCTCTCTCTGCCATAGGGAAATGTGTAATTGAAGAACAACACTAATCTATCGTGTTTCCTCTCAGCCCTCCCAAGCCTCAGTTTTCCAGCTGGCTCATAGAGCAGGTGGAGACAGGCCAGTACACGGGCCTGCGCTATGTGGGCCAAAACAAGTTCAGAGTCCCCTGGAAGCACAACTCCAGGAGAGACTGCAATGACGAGGACACTAAAATATTCCGGGTAGGTTCAGCAGGCTCTACTGTTATCTGGCACAGCGTGATTAGATAAAATGTTGATGGCTTTGTTGACATTCTGTCTGACACAACTATAGTCAGACTGCTTGTATTTTGAAGTACAGTATAATATTGTGCCACAAACATTCCTCATAGGCGTTTCTGAAGAAAATGACCGTCATTACTGACAGAGGGCTGATGTATGGCAGGTGTTGACTGACAGGGGCAATTATAGCATGCCAACACCAGTGTGGTGGCACTTCCACTTCCCTTGAGTCAAAATAGAGGAGGCACAGTAGCAATACCACACAGTGTGAGTGGTTCAAAAATGTTCTATTACGAGTAAAAAGCCAGCAATCAAACTTTTATCCTTGAGAAAACAATGGAAGTAACTGCAGGATTTTCTAAGCAGCACTAATGGTGAAGAACTTTGAGACTGGAGGTGCTTTCCCATATGTAATTAATGCATTTACGATGCAACATCATAATTTTTGATTGTTGAGTGGTCGTAATTCACAATTTAATTTGAGAGTGATAGCAGATTCCTGTGCTGTGTCTTCATTTTTGATGGCAGGACAGCCCATTTTGTTTAAATGTGAATGCATATGGAGTTTATTTAAACTTCTCTTCGTATGGTACACAGGCATGGGCAATAGCAAGTGGAAAGATCAACGAGTTCCCCAACGACAAGGCCAGGTGGAAAACCAACTTCCGATGTGCTCTGAACAACCTCTCTGTGCGCTTCAAGATGATTAAGGATAATTCCAAGAATCATGAGAATTCTGACGACCCTCATAAAATCTATGAGATTATCAACACTGAGCGTAAGACCATAGTCATTTATCCCAAGCCTTCTACCTTCACTATTTTGAGTTTGAATGCAAATTAATGTGCATCTGTTTTGTTTATCTGCAGACAACTATGAAAGTCAGCCAACACAAGACTCCCAGGAGGATCCTGTCATCTACAGCTCTCCTATAGAGTACTTCCCCTCAGGAAATGAGGTGCGGTATTGCCTGGAGCGCACTTTCACTTCTCTATTTATTGGTATAATATTGGACAATTTTGTTGCTTGTTTTCTTCTGTTCAGTACTTATTAAATGCCTAAATAATGTTTTTTTTCCCCTCCAAACAGCATAATCTGCTTAACAACTTTATGGCTTTGGATCTTGGCAACCAGCCATCAGGTACAGAGTCTTAAGCATAAAGGACTAACCATACAAGTCATGTAGAAAAACATACTCTCCACATGTTTATGTTTATAATAAAGGTTAAATGTAGTTTAATCTCCTTTTTATTGTCTTCAATAGAGGAGCAACAGTGGGCAGAGGACTATGGTCAGCACAATCCAGCTCTTGCTAAAAGCTATCCTGTAGCAGCCGAGAACCCCCCACAGCTTTTACCAGATCAGCCTTCTTACTGTGAAGGTATGTTCAGCCAAATCAAATTCCTTTATTATATCCTTTTTTATAGACTGGGGGAAACTGTTTCCAATTGATTATCTGTAAAGATGTGATCATGTTTTTTTTATTGTTTTTTTTACAGTAAATCCTCCACCAGTCCTCAGTTCACCTCTGCAGCCAAGTATATTTGATCTGGAGATCTCCATCCACTACAGGAAAAGTGAAATGCTAAAGATGACGTTGTCCACTTCCCTTCTCCAGCTCCACTACCAGCAGGAGTCCCATGAGTTCAACGCCTATCATCTGTGCTTTCCCTCCACGGATGGTCTGCTGGACCACAAACAGGTACATGATTACATCAGGCTCGATGGTGTTTTAAGCCCCCACCGTCGACTTCAAGGCACCTAACCTTAACCCTAACCATTGCCTAATCCTAGTGCCTTCCAGGCAGCAACATTTTTTTTGTAGGGTGGTAGGGGAAGACTCATCCCTGATTGGCTTGCCCTAACATCCTTACCCTAACCATAACCAATCCCACTCCTCTTGCCTTGACATCCTTACCCTAACCAATCCCACTCCTCTTGCCTAAACCTAACCAACCCAACCAGAGCAGGCAGCGAGTACTAGCCATTCAGGGATGAGTTCCCTAATGAATATTCATGAGTCTTCCCCTACCATCCTGCAAAAAATGTTTCGCTTCCAGGCAGCACTGCCTGGAAGACGACTTTGGGGGCTTAAAACTCCAAACACCTTACATCAGCTGGACATTTTTGTTTGATGTAATTAAACAAAAGTCCACCAGAAAATTACTAAAAACCGTTTATCTCACTTTGTTTAAATTTTCTTGCGGTTAACAGTATTCTTTTTTTCTAATTGAAAAAGAAATATGGTGAATGCATTTCCTTTCTCATAGAACATATGCTAAGCTGATTTTCGAAGTATTTTAGATCATGTATTGTTTTCTAGCAGACTTCCTCTTCACTGCTTTCCCTACTGTGTTACCACCAGTTGTGGAGTAGTGTGAAACCATTGGCAGGAATGTGTATCGGTCACCAGCGTGCTCATTTACGTTCACAAGAACCACCCATTCATAAAAGCATTGCTGCTTAATGCTACTAGTGGTCAGAAACTCCACAGGGTACTTTTTCTTTTTAAGTGTATGAGATATCTGTCAGTCTAATTTTATTTTTGGGTTTGCTCCTTGACAAAGAACTTTGGTCAGCTGGAATTCAGAGATCGGATTTTGTGTTAGTGCAAGAACTTCTTTTAGGGCTCCTGGGTAGCTCACCTGGTAGAGCAGGCGCCCATATATAGAGGTTTACTCCTCAACGCAGCAGCCGCAGTTTGACCCCCGCCCTGCGGCCCTTTGCTGCATGTCATTCCCCCCTCTCTCTCCCCTCTCATGTCTTCAGCTGTCCTATATAAATAAAGGTCTAAAATGCCTAAAAAATAATCTTAAATAAAAAAAGCACTTCAGTTTAAACAGCCTTTCAAAGAGAAGCATAGACATCCATTACAGGAGGAAGAAATATCAAATTTTCACTTAAGTTTACATACAATATACTGCTGTACATCCTCAATGTGCCAAAGCTTTTTTTCTATGTAAAAGCTTTTCTAATCACAACTTTCTTTACACCAGATTGAGTACACCAACCGCATCCTTAACAGCATCCAGAGAGGTCTGTTCCTGGAGGTCCGGGACACTGGTATCTATGCCTGGAGGCAGGACCGGTGCCATGTGTTTGCCAGCACCAGTGACCCCAGTGTGGCTCACCCAGACCCAAGCAAGCTGCCCCAGAACACCATGGTGCAGCTCCTCAGCTTTGAGAAGTATGTTTATGGTAGGTGTGGATGTTATTACTGTTACATTTTATGTGAAGCCAGCATTAGGTTTGCACTGTGAAATAAATGGATCCACCTGATATCTGTTTCAGAACTGAAGCAGTTCAAAGAGAACAATGGTGGCTCCCCTGACTACACCATCAACATGTGCTTTGGAGAGAAGTTTCCTGACGGAAAACCTTTGGAGAAGAAGCTCATCATAGTCAAGGTTACCCTCTTTCCTGTTTTTTCCTGAGCTTCACCTGAAAAGACAGTGTTTGAGATAATCTCCCTACAGTTCTGCAGATTAAAAGTGCTGTAAAATGTCTCAATGTGTCACTTTGCCCCTGTAGGTTGTCCCTCTGATCTGTCGACACTTTCATGAGATGGCCCAGATGGAGGGGGCTTCATCTCTTCACAGCGCCAACGTCAGTCTCCAGATCTCACACAACAGCCTCTATGATCTTATTAGCTCTGTCTTTGGTCTGCCGGCAGATGAAGAGCCAGCACGGGCTGCTGTGCCTTTTCTACCTCAGATGTGACATTTGATCTCTCATTTGCCCCTAATAGGGACTACTTATTATATGTATATTATATACTACTTATGGGACCACACCCTGCTCTTACCAAAAGCTTCGCTAAAAACTAGCCAAACTGGTGACATGTTGAATATGTTGACTATATGAAGCAGAAAGACACACAATTAAATGTAGTATTATAGTTAATATTGCATGATCTGCCATTACTCTAACTGTAACTCCAGCCTCCTGCTCTGCGTTATCTTCTGTCCACATTAGTCGCCAACTTCAGGCATTTTTATCACTACATAAGTAGAAGTTAACTCCTCCACTATTGGACTGTTACAACTCAAAAGCCAATGGTCTTTACTTTAGAATACACTTTTTTGATTACTGTAAATGTCAAATCATCTCTTAATGAAATGTATGGTTCGATTGAAATTGTATTTATGTAGTAACCAAATGGTGCCTACCATGCTGGTAAATCTTAACATGTTGTGGTTGCTTTTTGATCACATATTTACGAGCTTGTAAAATGCAAAGGAAAGTAAACAATGTATGTAGAGGTTTGTCATGCAGCCATTGACTGATAGTTTTATATAGTTTATGGTGAATTGTTTTGCACTTCAGAATGTGTTAACATTTGTATACTCTGCTGACATTTTGCACTTTTCATACTGAATAAAACCGGCACGGTTTACCCTTGAATGAGGTCTAAGGTCTATAGATTTTATACAACTTTCTAATGCTGTGCCCTGACAATGAATTTTCAGATTTGTCCATAACCCAAAAACAAAAATGAAGACAAACATCTTTTTTTTTTTTTATTAAATCCACTTTAAACCCCAAATCCTTTAAATCGTAATACGACACAAGGACAGAATGAGATGAAATCCTATTTATTATCATCTGTGTTCACTTTTAGAAAACACCTGGTCTGTCTCAAGTTAATGCAGAAAAAAAAAGTAAAATACATTCAGATAAACATGAGCACCTGTTTACGTAGATTCTTCCACTCCTAATCCTTGGATTTATAAAGCCGAATTAAACTGGACAACACAGTACAAGGCAAGTCCAACCACCCACCTAATCCGTCTTCACAGTTGGCAAACAAACTACTGTAGACAACAAAATGGTGAACACGCAGACTTAATTTCTCATGGAGAGTTCTGGTGAAGACAGCGCAGCAGAGTAGTAAAGGATATCCAGGCAAAGGTTCAGGTTTAAGATACAATGACAAAAACAGTCATTAAGTACTGCAGACACCTCGAGGTGAACACTAAAATCATTCTTTTTATGTTGTACTGTAGTACTGAAGTATGCGTTTACTTCTATTATACCTACCTTGGAAATTGCTGAGATGTTCCATTGTTTTTTTTATTAAATTGGGCTATACATTGATCTCACAAAACCATCATAGTATGCCAATACAAATGAGCTTAATACTTTACATTAAATACAAAAACAACCTGGTAGTTTAAATGCGGACATGACAGCACCAGGTGAAGACGGTGACAAAATATAGACATTAACACTTTTGAAAGATATTTGGGACTGCAACTCAGCCATTGAGACATGACGTCTGTACTATAACCCTTTTCACTCATACATAAAATCTATACTACCTAATGGACTGTGGAGCAGTAGTCTCCATCATACAAAAAAAAACAACAGATTGCCCAAAAACAAATTTAATCTCTTTTTTGAGGGAAATTGTGTTTTCTTTTATTTACTTTTTTTTAAATGTTTTACTAGTTTGCCACAAAAACAAAATATTCCCTGGTTTTCTACATTTCAGTGATGGGTTGAAAAATGGATAATGCTGAGATTCAAAGGTTTGGGTTAGATCATAAAAAAAGCAAGTATGCCCAAAAAGAAGAGGCTGTTTTTTTTGATAGGAGTGACTCCATTATTCATTTCAAACTGCTGCGCTAGAATTCATCTGTAGTACGCTGGACTATATGGAGCTCATTAGAGATGGATATTAGAGATGTGGAAGACAGATAACAGAGGCTTTCAAATACAAAACATGAAGCAATCAACTCTATATACTAGAACCGTTTTTAGTCATTCACAACAGGCAACACAGACAAAAGGAACATATAAGTGGATATATCAAATCTATATTATTTACAACCAAATCTAAAATTGTTTAATTACTCCGATAAATGTTCTACAAAAATTGCATAACAGTGTTGTTCCATAATGTGACAAACCTATATTCATATGCATATTCTGCACACCTTTAGATCACTTCTTAACCAACAAAATGAGTTCTGCCACTGATAAATACGCCTTCACTCCCACAAAACGAAAACAGCCATATGAACCTCAAAGCCCACGCTGCATCCTCCCAGTGATATGCCTGTGGAGAAAGCTACCTGATTTATCACTCCATGGGAGGGGCTTTGAGATTTGCCTCTTTAAGGCACAACCTCAAGGTCTCCCATAAAGTTTCTGAGCTGTACTACACAAAAGAGACCAGTTCCTGGCAGTGACTGTCCAAGCACAAGACATCAATAGGTGCAGTTCAAGTAATCAACAAATGTTTGTAGTCAAAATTCAGTTAAGCTAGAAAGCACAACCTCATAGCTGCACCTTGGAGCTTGGAGCAAATCCTAGTAAGCCGTTTGGATTGGGTTTGTCAGTCTGGTCTCACACCCGGTGGTAGAACACAAAGAAAAACATATGAATAAGTGTCTGCAGTGGGTGTTGCTGTCATTGCCTGTAATTCACACCTCCTCATGGGCTACCAGAGGTCCTGATGGCCTCAGCCTCCTGTGCCTGCCCCATGTCCTCTCCTTTCTTGTGTTTCCTAGCATGTTTGTATTTGTCAACGTATGCCTTGACCAGATTGCCCACCTTCACTGGGTTGATCTCCCCACTCTTGCTGTGGCACACCTGACGACCAAGAACACAAGTTACTTACATATCCATTCTCAGGAATTACTATTATTACTATTAGGGCTAAACCTTTTAGTATCTTGGCAAAAACTCTGAACCCACCTTTTGGACAGCTTTGCGTACAATCTCTTTGTATTCATCTTTGTTGATGTCTCTCCTCTGGTAGAAAGGCTTGATGGCGAGCTTCACCTCTTCTATAGCTCTCTCCTGCATGTGCAGCTTCTTCAAATACTGACGGCAGGAGTAAAACATCACAGACGTCATGATATAGTTGTCCACAAGTAATCTCAAAGTAGGAAGGCGTTATAACATTTCTTTAAAATCATAGACAACACAAGACTGCTTGAGATTTTCAGTTCAGAGATTAAAACATTCAAAAGGCCAGAATCAGCTGGTCATTCCTCACCAAATGCCCTTCCTCTGCCTCTCCTTGTACACCATCAGAGGTAGAGGAGGCACTGAGAGGACCAACAGCACCCCTCTTGGAGGGGTGACTGACAGCTCCAGTGATGTCCTGTGGAAGGTAAGGGAGATTATATGCACGATAAGAAAATGAATAAAAGATTACACAAGGATCAAATAAAAGATAGATTGAGTAATTTAGGGCTGTAACTAACGGTTATTTTCATGATTACTCATTTTGTCAAAATGTCAGAAAATTGTGAAAAATGGCCATTACAATTTCCCACAATCTGTCAATTGCACTCATCCGATTCAGCCTTTTTTCTTATGCAACAGTTTCCTTCAACTTTCTACGTATCTAGACTTGGTAAGGATAAATAAGGGATGGACTTAGTTTGGAATTAGTGATTACATCAAATGTGTAGACAACAGCTTGGACTTTCACAGAATGGCTTTTACTTTCATTTAGTCTGAAAACACTCGCAGTATCAGTTGTAGTTTCGATCATGTGACTTTACCCAGACAATACATTTGCTTCTTCTAGATAAACACTGCCACCCTCTGGTCATTTCATCACACTGAACAATTGATGTCAAAAAAACTAGTTGCTCGAAATATTAGGTTAACTCTGGAGTAACAACTGACTGTCCTACCTGACTGGATGTCTGGACTGTTGAAGGGGGTCTGCGAGCTCCTTCCTGCTTTAGCTTCAACTTATACAGAGACAGCTCTGTGCAAAAAAAAAAAAAAAAAAAAAAAAAAAAATTCAGGCAGGATAAAATATCAAGATGAAGTTATCCAAATGTGTGTGTGTAAGAAAAAGAAAACGTGCAATTGTGTGTTAGACGTCATCTAGAATCACGTTTTACATCTTAATTCTTTGGAGCAGCAAACACTTACTGCTTGCAGATTTCTCAGGTTGAGGCCCCTGAGGCTCCTGTATATTCCAGGTAACCCTCTTCACTTGAGTCTTGGATTTTGCTCCGACTACAGTCGATACCTGTTCATTCTTCCCCTCCTCTACTTCCTCCTCTCGTTTGACAGAGGCGCCACTTTCCTCCGTGCGCTCGGACTTCACATAGTCCAGGTTGTCTAGCATCACGTCAACATTGAAGTCATCGTCAGAGTCTGAGGGTTGCCGAAGTTCCTGCTTTACAGGGACGGTCAACCCAACCGTGGCTGGTTGTTCTCTGGAGGCCATTACCGCTGGGCGAGACTGAGAAACTGTGTCATGGAGACCGACCGCTGTAACCGGTGTGGTCGGTGTAGAAAACGAGGTGACAGGGGGTAAGTGACATATTTCTGGGGAACTTGGCTCAGTTTTAATTACGGGGATTTCACAGGGCTCGGTCTTGATTTCAAACGCCTCAGTCTTGATGGGGTCTTCTTTGTTTAACTCCTCATCTATGCTTTTGGCTACCATCAAAGCATGAACGTCAGTTTCTTCTTTCTTAATTGGTTTAGTAAAAGAAAAAGAATCCTCAAACATATCAAGAGATGCTTTTTCTTTCTTGATTTCTTTTCCGACCTTCATCTCTTCCACCATTTCTTTTGTTGTGGCCTGGTCGTCTGCCCTGAAGTCTTGGCCTTTCTTTCGCACTTTAGGTGCGGCAGTACAGGAGGGAGTCTTCGGTTTATTCACTGTGGCAACTTTTTCCTCTTTGAGGGAGTTCCGAGTGATATCCTTCTCTTTTTTAATGTCCTGTAACCGTTTTGTGTCTTTAGAGGACAAAACGCAGGACCCTGAACTTCTCTGAGAAGTCTTGGATGATGATCCTACTTCTTTCCTTTTCTCTCTTGAGCTGGATCTAGACCTGCGTCTCCTCTTGTCTTTTGACCGCGACTCCACATTGTCTCTGGAGGAGAGAGACGACTGTTGCAGTCGTGTGTGGTCTTTCCTTCTTTCCCTGGATCTGGATCGTGACTTTGACCGTGATTTTGAGCAAGACCGACGCTTATGGTCCTTCGATCTGGATCTGGATCTGGAACGTGAGTTTGAAGAAGATTTTGAACGAGACCAACCATGTCTCTTGTCCTTTGACACCCGTCTTCTATCATGGTCTCTCTCTCTGCCATCATTTCTCTCCTTGCTACTTCGTTTATGCTTCTTCCTCGAACGCTCTTTGCTGCTAGAGCCGGAACCAGACCTAAAAATCAGTAATGACAGTCAAAACTCTTAACTGAAGAAAAAAAAAATATTTGGTGTTAAATAAAGTTCCTAACGTCAAACAGATGTTAACTAAATAATTGTTTTCAGGAATATTGGACAAGGTATGACATATTTACCTAGATCGCCTCCTGTCTTTGGACCGGGACCGACGTCTCTTTCCGTGAGTCCTATCAGGGGAACCAGACGGAGAACTTTCTGAGTGTGCACTTCTCCTCTCTCTGGACCTTAACCGCCTTGAACTCGTTTCTCTGTCCCTCTCCCTTTCTCTCTGTCGGCCTCCCTGGCCTGAGGCATGACGGTCTTCTCTCCTGCCTCGGTCCGTCTCTGGACTGCTAGAGCGTCTCTCCTTCGAAGCTTGAAAGGCCTTCTTCTTATGGCCCAAATCTCTTGACTTGGGAGAGGATTTGGAATCTGATTTGGTTTCTTTTTTCTTGGTGGGAGCAGAGTTAGATGCTGATGAATCGTTCCTACAGTCAGGGGGCTCGCTGTTCAGAGTGCCAACACTCTGTCCACTCTCCTCCTCGAGAGTCCCCCTCTCAGTCTTTAAAAGATCCAGGCTGGGTTGAACAGGTGGTGTGGTGTCTGCTGTCTCTGACTTCAAACGTTTTACGCTGTGACCAAACCTTTCAGCTTCCCCTGCATCATCTGACCCTGGCTCCTTCTTAACTTTAGTGTCTAGTAACACTGTTTGTTTCTCAGTCTTAGTGTCTACTAATCTAGTATAATCTTTTTCTACCTTGACATGCTCCTCTGAGAATCTGACCTCCGATGATGTGGTTTCCTGAGAACTGGCTCTCCCTGGATCTTCCTGTGAGACCTCAGTCTCCCATGTTTCAATTTTCACAGGAACCAGGTCATGCTTGCTCTGCACTAAACCCTTCTTGTTTCTTAAACTTTGAGCCTTCCCCTCCCGTGTGGCATGTAGGGAGCTGCCATCCAGGCTCGTGCTCTCAGCTTCATCATCTGAGCTGCTAGACTCTGACAGGGTGGGATTACAGGGATCGTAGATATTATCGCTGTCTTGGTCTTTTTGGACCAGCGTACGCGACGCCAAGAGCATCTGTTTATCCCTGCGCAGCTGTCTCTTTTTTGCTTCATCTTCTTTTTCTCTCCGGGGGGCCTGCATGCTGCCTCCAGCAGCAGAGGATGACGAGCTGCTTAGCCGCCTTGACTGCCAGGAGTTCCCGCTGGCGTTGATGCGGAAGCTCACTGCTGCTGATGAAGATGAGGAAGTTGAGGAAGACGAGGAATAATGTGGCTGGCTAGCAGAAGAACCAGTGGAGGAGGAAGAGGAGAATGAGTTGGAGAAGGCGGAGGACGAGCTGGCTCCGTCAGGCCTCTGCCTCTGGGCCTGACCGTCAGCCCTGCCCTTTTGCTGGTCTACACTTTGCTGCCTTACCTGGTCCCCAGCAAGGCTGTTCATGCCTGTTTCTGGAGTGACACAACCATTACTACCAGCGGTAGAATTACTACTATTTCCCCTACTACTACTACTACTACTACTACTACTACTGCTGCGATTACTGCCACTGCTGCCATCTTGACTAGTGCCATTCTTTGTGATACCACTGCTCTCCCTTTTTATTTTTGGTATCCTAGGAAGCACTGACACATCTACCCACATGGGCTTCGTAGGTGCAGTTTTAGACTGTGATGAGGCCATTCCCTTGCTCTTGGAGCTGGAGTCCAGGGAGGGGTTGGTGGATGATGAGGGGGTGGGGGCTGTTACTCCATTGGTTCTCTGGTGACCAGGAGGGTGCGTGGGTCTGATTGGACGAGGCGGCTGCAAACTTGGATGGCCTCGGGGAGGTAAATCAGAATGGGAAGATGGTTGGGCGTGGCTGGCTGAGGAGGGCATGTAGGGTTGTAAGCGAGAAGAGCTCTGGGATAAAGGTCTGTTTATGGAGCTATGGGAGGATCCTGGTAGGTCTCCGTTGTAGTGGAGAGACGGAGACCTATCTCCTTGGCTGGGTGACATCACTGGGCTGATCTGGGTGCTGGCTTCTCCTGAGCTACTGCTATTGCTGCAACCTCGGTTTGACACAGATGGCATCACTGTAACATAAGAAATTTACAAATAATAAACGCATACAAAAAGTGGAATCATTATTTTGCTTTGCTCTGCAGATGACACAGACTTACAAATTGTACACTGCCCACAGTAATTATACAGAGTACCACTACACAGTATTGGGAAAAACCAGAAAATGGGAAATGGTGAAAGCAACCGGCTCAGTCAGTCACAATCAGCTGACAATGACTGAGGAATAACACAAGCAGTATTGCTCACCTCTTGTGTCGCAGATTAAAGATAGTTTAAAGTTTGATATTCACCAACTGGATGTGCATTTTACATAAAGCAGTCACGTTGTCAACGAAAATTCTACCGGATTTCACTCATTTAGGCCGGATATCCGTTGCTTTGGGCTTCCTTTGTGTTGGCATTTTAAAGTGCTCATATTATGCTTTTTGGCGTTTTCCCTTTCCTTTATTGTGTTATATATCTTTTTTGTGCATGTAATAGGTTTACAAAGTGAAAAAGCCCAAAGTCCACTCCAAAGGGACTTACCATCTCCAACAGAAAACACTGTTCACCAACTTCTCCAAACAGCTCTATTGTAGTCCAGCCTTTACTTCCAGGACAAACGTGCTTCACTTTGTAACACACGTTATAATGCTCACCTAGCAGCTAGCGTGGCACGCCCTCATACTCTGCTTCTGACTGGCTAGTAGTCCTTACCTAGGTACTGTGCATGTGCGACTCCCAACAAAGATGGAATAGAAGTGAGATGCCTCACTCTGTAGCTAAAACAGAGAGCTCAACACACACTCCAGTCGATATATGAGGACTATGGTTAACCTTTTCCCAGATCTCTGCAGGGTAAATCCAGACAGCTAGCTGGACTATCTGTCCAATCTGAGTTTTCTGTTGCACAACTGAAACAACTTTTGAACGTGCACGTTCCACCAAAACAAGTTCATTCCTGAGACTATTTTGCAGCGGCACCGCGGCTTTTCTCGGTGTCTAGCACCACCAAAGACGATTGTGATTGGTTTAAAGAAATGCCAATAAACCAGAGCACATTTTTCTCCCATCCCAGAATGCTGTGTGGACTAGCCAGACCCTCCTACACAGCGCTGTGGTGGAGGATGGTCTGGCAAAGCGTGACTAGGTTGATGTTAATTTGAAGGTGTTTGATTTTCTACAACTGGACTTGATGCAAATAGCTCTATTTCAAAAGCATCAATTATTTTCCTTAGAGGTAAGATGAAGTCAGATCTTTGGGCCTCTGGCCACACACACTTACTTGGCTTTGTAGCTTTGAGGGAACCATCTCGATTAATAACGACATCAGAACTGTCCATCAAGAGGACGCTCTGTCCCGATAGGATGCTGCCCAGGAGGTCGGGCACAGGAGCTGCCTCAAAAACACTCCTTGATTGGGGCACATCCATTCCTCTCCTGGTATAGCAAAGCAAACCTTTAATTAGATCAACCATATTTCTTTAGTATCCATTAAGCAAGATACTATCTTTATCACAAAGACTGAGACAGCTAAGACACTTCATGTTACATCAGCAAGTATGATGTGGAACGTGATGCACATTAGCAGTGTTTGGAATTGTTGTTTTATCATTTCTGTTTTTTGGAAATTTACAAATCAGAACTGTTCTGGATAACCAAATCTACACATCATGGCAAAAAGGGGATGTTACCCGGATAGGCTTGCAGTGACTGGTCGAGCTACAGGCTGGTGAGAGCGAAGAGCAGAGCGAGAGATCCCTCGTCTCTTGGCTTCCAACAGCGATGTTATGTGGGCCTGCTGCTCTTCCTCCTGGCTGGTCAAATAAATACCGTAAGGCAGAATTGGCTCAATTATTACCATTGTGTGTGTGTGTGTGTGTGTGTGTGTGTGTGTGTGTGTGTGTGTATATAAATAACTCACCAGCCACTTTATACTTACTGTACACTTTGCTAGTACCAGGGTGGACCTCCTTTCGCCTTCAGAACTGCCTTAATTCTTCGGGGCACAGATTCAACAAGGTGCTGGAAACATTCCTCAGAGATTTTGGTCCATATTGACATGATAGCATTACGCAGTTGCCCATCCATGATGCTAATAGCCACCACATCCCAAAAGGTGCTCTATTGGATTGAGATCTGGTGACTGTGGAGGCCACTTGACTACAGTCAACTCATTGTCATGTTCAAGAAACCAGTTTGAGATGATTTTAGCTTTGTGTGCGTTATCCTGCTGGAAGTAGCCATTAGAAGATGGGTACACATAGGTCATAAAGGGATAGACGTGGTCAGCAACAATACTCAGGTGGGCTGTGGCGTTTAAACTATGCTTAATTGGTACTAAGGGGCCCAAAGTGTGCCAAGAAAATATCCCCCACCAGCAGCCTGAACCATTGAAACAAGGCAGGATGGATCCATGCTTTCATGTCGAGACTCATCAGACCAGCAACGTTTTTCCAATCCTCTGTTGTGTAATTTTGGAGAGCCCGTGCCAAATGTAGTGTGGCCTTCTGCTGCTGTAATCTATCTGCTTCAAGGTTCAACGTGTTCAGAGATGCTCTTCTGCATACCTCGGTTGTAAGGAATGATTATTTGAGTCCAACCAACGGTTCATGCCGGTGGTGGTGGTGGCGTAATGGTGTGGGAGCCAACAAATCTGCAGCAACTGCGTTGATGCAATCATTTCAATATGGACCAAAATCTCGGAGGAATGTTTATAGTGCTGAGTCTGTGCCACGAAGTATTGAGGCAATTCCGATGGGAAAAGGGGGTCTAACCTGGCACTAGCAAGGTTTACCTAATAAAGTGGCCGGTATATGTGTACATTTATATATTTTGAATGGTATTCTGCAAGTCTTCTTACCGATCCGCAAATGGATCCAGGTCAAATGGATCTCCATAGATAGAGAGGGATGCTGCACCTATGTCAGCGCGCATGCTGCTTAGCGTGTGCTCTGATGGCCGATATACTGTAGGAAGTGAAGAGCTCTTCTTGTCCTTCACAATTCTCAGATTACTAGCAATACGGCTTCGAGGAGTGGCAGCCTTTTTCAACATCTAATGGGAAAACACAGGGTTAGAGTCAACTAAAGAAATCCATCTCATGACTACAAGATAAATATATATATATATATATATATATATATATATATATATATATATATATATATATATATATATATATATTAGGGCTGTCAATCGATTAAAAAAATGTAATCTAATTAATTACATACTCTGTGATTAATTAATCGAAATTAATCGCATACATAATTAACGGTGCCTGAACCGATACTTTTTAAGAAAGTAAAAAAAGAAAAGAAAAAAAGGGTACTAAACAACAGTCGGTGACATTAAAGAACGGCTTGTTTATTGCTAAGGCCATATGGTCAAAATTAAATGATTTAATAATAATGTATAACAATAACAATAACTTATTTCACTAGTAAATTGCTGTTGAACAACAAAAACAGTTTACCAGTTTCATTGAACGCAGCATCTGTGTTGTTTTTCCGACGGCAGCTGCAGATTGTTACATACCGGTGTTGAATCCTCTACAGTAAAACACAGTCAAACTTTACACCGTTTAGCGTTAGCTGTCAGCATTGTAACCGTGTTTAATTCAGCTACTAGCTAGCGGTAGGCTAACGTTAGCTGTTGTCGAGTATAGTGTTAACTAGTGTCACGTTGCAGCGGTGTTTGCGTTTCCTGTGTCGTCTGTTTCAGAGCACCAGAGAGAAGTGCAGACATATCAGTGGCACCAGATTTCGGTAGCCAGGGTTGGCAGGAAGATTTTTACAAGTAAATGTTCCAGTTAATGATCCAGGCAGCGCATTCTCGTCTCCCTCCTTCATTTTACAGTCGAATGGTGGCTAGAACGGCTTTTTTAACTTTATTTTTTCTCAGATGAATTAATCGAAATTAACGCGTTATTTTATATTATAATTTATATTATATTATTTCACACATACATACACACACACACACACACACACACACACACACACACTACCGGTCAAAAGTTTGGGGTCACTTAGAAATTTCCATTCCACTCCATTACAGACAGAATACCAGCTGAGATCAGTTGCATTGTTTTTTTAATCAGGGCAGCAGTTTTCAGATTACATTATATGCTTACATAATTGCAAAAGGGTTCTCGACTGTTGTAGAAAGAAGTGTCTGATCTTTAATACAATATCTACATTGCCCATTATCAGCAACCATTCATCCAATGTTCTAAAGGCCCATTCTGTTTACTAATCTGATATCATTTTAAAAGGCTAACTGAGAAAACATTGGAGAACCCTTTTGCAATTATGTAAGCACATAATGTAATCTGAAAACTGCTGCCCTGGTTAAAAAAACAATGCAACTGATCTCAGCTGGTATTCTGTCTGTAATGGAGTGGAATGGACATTTCAAAGTGACCCCAAACTTTTGACCGGTAGTGTATATGTTTTATTAATTTTTTACATATTTAAGGCAGCTTCATATTATAATATTATACATTTTTACTATTACCTTTATTATATGTATATATTAATAACTTATATGAATTGTTTTTTCCTGGTTTACATTAAGTGATACATCTAGTAAAATATTTCAAAACAAATCATTTAAATCTCAAGCCTGATATCGATGACACACTCACCAGCTTTTTTCTGGATTTAGTCTTTCTCACTCTCCGCTTCCTCCTCTTGACTCCTTTACTTGCTAATTTACCGGTTTTACCCTTGGCAGAAGATGTCTTCTTGCTACCAACTTTTCTGCGCTTTCCTGTTCAATCAATCAGAAAAGTTATCCCTCATCACAAACACATCACGATTTTGGCCTCGTAGCCATCTCTTGCTTTTCCTTCCATTACATCAGTTCATGTGTGCTTGTGATTACGCTTACCCTATCTGAAAACTGCAGTGAATTTGTATGCGTGTGCTTACTTACTGGTCTTGCGCCTGCGGCTAGATGGGACACGTGGTGTTAAGTCTCGTATATACACAGCCGAATTGAGCCCAGCCACCACAGCGTTAATAGTCTCATCAAGCCAAGTGGACTGAATCATATACGTGGGAGCCAACTAGTAAGAAAAAGGTTGCATTACTCCATTGGTTTGCTCTTACAAACCATTGTTGTCTAAAACACAACTACCAAACACATGCACTGCTCCTTAACACAAGCCTTTCTATCACTAATCAAATACAACAAATGTCACAAACACATGCCATCGTTTCTCCTGTCAGCAGCACTGAAGTACATTAACCGAACACGCAACTCAATGAGTCAATAATGTCACATCAAGACATTTCTGCAAGATCCAGCCTGCACATATCCTGTGGAAGTGAGTTAGAAAGTAAGCCAAGACTGAAGCATCACGCCTCATGCCAAACCTGCGACGTCCGTGCCTGTGTGATGCGATGTCGGTTGACATTGGCTCGAACCCTCTCACTCTGCTGAGTTCGGGCGATAGCTCTGGTGGGCCCTGCTGCCCCGGACTGTAAGCGACTGGTGGCAGGACGGGCAGTAGAAGGTAGGCTCTCTGTATCACTAAGTTCTTCAGCTGAACCCCCTGAGTCAAGAAGATTTAAACGTCTGTCATGTGAAAAGATGCTAAGAATAAAACAATTCTTAAACATGGCCACTTGTAATATAATGAACAAATGGTATAGGTTAATATGTATTTTTTGTCTTTATAGGAATTTGGTTTTTTTGCAACATATTGTCATTGAAAGAAAATAAAAACTAAACTAAAACATACTATGGCAGCATTTTTTAAGAACATCAATTTACTAAAATACGTTAAATACTGTATATTAGAAGTAGGGCTGCCACCTCTTAGTCGATTAGTCGACTAATCGGTCGTTTTGGTCTTAGTCGACTAAGATTTCTTTAGTTGATGAGTCATTTTTTATGCTTATTCATGCTTAATTACTCATTTCCAAGAAACTTATGAGCACATTTCTGGTAAACACAAGATTTAAAGTGGTGCTTTTGCAGGATTAATTGTGGAGAAAGTCAGTTTTACAGATGGTTAATTAACTACATTTATATTGTGCTTTTCTAGTCTTAATCACCTCTCAAAGAGCACAGCTCTGTCGATTACATCAACTAATCGATTAATCGACAAAATCATATAAGTGTTAGTCGACTAAGAATTTCTTTAGTCGAGGACAGCCCTAATTAGAAGATGGAATATTCAGATTTAGTTTTCTTCCTGTCCATAAAGGACTACCAATTTTAAATTGCTCCACATTGAGCAAACATGAATTTAGGAAGGCAAATAACTTAAAGGCTTACTTGAGTGACGGTTGTTGGCTTCACACTCAGGGCAGAACCATTCCTCCACAGGAACAGAGTCAAGAGGTGGTGTGAGACACTCCATGTGATACCTATGGAACAATAGTCCAATAGTTATTAATAATAATTATTATTATTATTATAAAAGTTGATAGTTTAGTCCATTAGTCTTTCTCACCCAGCATCACAGCCATCGCAGAGCAAGAGGCGGTCCTCACGGTCAGTGCCTCCACACACCTCACAGCTGGTCTGCTCCAGGTCCAGATTTACCGTTTCCTCTTGCTCTTCCTTCGCAGGCTTTTGTACTGTGATCTGAATGAAGCAGTCATCACAAAATCCCACATAAACAACTAACCCACAACACATAAATGTATGTAGAGTAAACTGGGTTGATAAATGTTCCAGACGTTATGCTACCAAAGACTGAAGGCACTCACCATTTTCTTCACTTTGCCTCCATAACATTTCCTTAGGTATATGCTGTTGAAGGCAATACGATCTACCGGGCACGAGTTAGCATTCTAAAAAGCAGAGAACAAAAAACATTCAGCTTTTTAAATGCAAAGCATCTACTGATAATCAACCTAATCAGCTATACGGCGCTGCCTAACAAAGTGCTTTCTCCTTGGGCTCAAACAACATGAAGTCAGCCCCACCTTAGCCCATGCGAGGATGCAGTCGAGACAGAAGTAGTGCTCGCAGTTCTCTGGTGTTGCAACAGGCTGGCTGCTGAATGAGTTAAGGCAGATGGGGCACTTCTCTGTATCCTCATCCGAGCTCATCCCTGCAACGTCGGCAGAGGCTATCCCAAAAGCTCCATCCTCAGCCTTAGCATCTCCCTCCTCTTCCTCATCTGATAAAAGTGGGTAGAATTATATTGTGAATGTACTATACATACCATATTTATAGAGGATTTTGCAGCATAACAAAGAAGTGGGCATATAATTATGTATTGTTTTACACACCATACATGTGTAGTGTATTGCGGAAGCTACATTTTTCACTTTCAATAGGAAAACTAAGGCTTCTTAAGCTAAAAATTAGAGACTGCAGTGTATTCTGTAATTACATAAACCTTTATCAGAGAAACAAGTTGAGCAAAGAATAATTATGATAATCTTGTAAAAGTCGTACCGTCCTCTTCCTCCTCCTCCTCCTCCTCCTCCTCATCATCATCATCATCATCATCCTCCTCCTCCTCTCCGTCTACGTGATCCTCCTCTTCTTCCTCACCACTGTCAGTTTCTCCCTCCCCAGACTCCTCTTCAACATTGTCAGAGTCATCTAAGAGGAACAGAAATGCATGTGTTAAAAGCTTTTAGGTATGTTTAATAGTGTATTCTTATGGAAGTAAATGCATTTTGGTGAAATGTACCTATTTCATCAGCTAATGATCGTATGCATGTTAAACAAGCTACCTGATATGGCCCACAAGGCAGCCCTTTTTCCTTTGCTGTGGGATGTACTGCAGTTGATCAGCTCATCTTGGCTGTCATCTTCATCCATGGCTGACCATCAGAATAAAACAGCGGGACAGCTTTTCTCTAATGGAATCCTGACAACATACACCATAATTGCAGTGTTTAATTAAAAAGAAAATGTCTGGAATTTTCTTGTGTACAAATTGTACGAATATGACACAATTGGGTCTGACAGAATGTCATTAGGAATTAGGTGTGTTGGTAATTGTTACTGTTTAAAGGACAGGAGATGAAGGAAATTCATCCAAACTTCATGGAATGAGAAGGTGATATTTTTGCCTGAGTCCTTGAGCAGAAAGGAAAATGATCATCAAGCTTGTGGTCTTGGTCTATAGGAGTGACACTCGTGGGTAGTTAAGAAACTACGAAACCGCAGTTTAAAATTAACCGAATTTTGTAACCTACTTTTATTGTTTGCAGACAAACGGGAACATGTTAACGTCATCTTACATTTATGTTAGATTGCTAGCAGCAGCCTGCAAACTATGCTATGGCTACATTTGTAAACAAAGAAGAAAGCTCAGCACCAAACAGAGTGCATGCTCTACGCCTCAGATAAACTATGCATGCAGCGTATATGTAGATATTCACATTATAGATATATGCACTGACAAGAACATGGGACTAACCTGTAACGCTGTTCTTAATAGAAAAATTACGCTAGCTAGTGACATTAGCTTTAGTGTCGCGTGTTAGCTAGCCTCAGAATAGCTAAATTTAGCAAACGTCAATTACAAGCCCCTTCGGAGTGTGCACGAAAAACACTTAGCGTGTGAGGGAATTCACACAAATTCCTCAATTAACCCTCTTAACTGCAATGTCGTGTTCGAGTAGTTAATATTTATTTCAAACCTACCCTATTCAGTAGTGTGAGGTATTATTTAAATTGATTTGAAGTCTCTACGGTTATTGAGTGACACCACCGGCTGGCTAGAAACGGAAATGGCAGAGTGCACTCAGACAACTGTGCCTCTTAAAGAGACAGTATTCGTTTATCTAAGATCAGTCATTACCATTGACTGTAAATATGAAATGGTCATTACACAAACGATGGCAACCACTTTTACATAGATGACATGTCCTTGATTTCATAACTTTCGAAATACAGTTAAAAAGTGCACATATACATCTACAAGTGTGCAGGGGTAAACTGTAAAAAGTAACATTTGAGACGCATGTGTAATGATAAATTATTAGGCTATAATGAAAAATTATGACATGGTTATATTTTACATTCAGTACTACATATACTAATCAAAACATAAACAATTAAATTAAACTCAAATCAGCCTATTACCAGTAGGCCTATAACTACAACAATTCTTCCCTTGAAGTGCTAGGGCTGTCCTATGGGGCTGTCATAAACCACAAGCAGTTAATACAGTCAACGTGTGCAACTGTCGCCCCCTGGTGGTAACTCTAATTTGGCAAAATCAGATATTACATAATCTAATGTAATCCTGATTTGCTACTTTAAATCATGGGGTTATGTGTATCCTGGCTGTGAATAATCCGATCGGGTTTTAACAGTCAAACACTGGTCAGAAGAAAGCTATTATATAGGCTACCCAAAGTCCAAAAGTTATTTGATATTATCAAAACAAAGAAAGAACATCATGTTCCAGCTGACAAGTTCAAAAAGGGGTCAATTAAGCGAAGTGATTTTTTGTGCAAATCTAAAAAAGGAGCGTTTTTATAGTTAATCTTAACGAGAATTGTTGATAATATTATTACAATATCTTATATCATATTTGCTATGAAAGATTTGCATTTTTTTTAATCGAGTAGTGTAGTAGGCTACAATGAATGTTCTGTATTGAAGATGCACCTAACTTTTTTCATGTGATGTTGAAATATAAAGGGTTAACAACAATTAAAATCTAAATTGTAGTTTCAAATCGATTTGATGCTGATACAATTTGTTAATGATGTCGGGGGAGTCCAAACTCTCACTCCGTTAATAATTGAGTGTTCTCCTCTCCTCCTACAGCGACCTCCTCCTCCTCTTCGTCATCATCAGAACAGACTGTCATGCTGCATCCTTGGTACGTGCATAGCCACACTCTGCTCATGGCAACACTGTACACAAGTAAGTCGAGTTCAACCACTTCTCACTGTAGGGGTAGGGGCGTTCTTTGTCAAACCGGCTTAAAGCACATTTATCCCACCTCAAGTAGCAACTGTCGCATCACTATTTAACTATTTAATTATAAAGAAACATGTGTCGCATTGATGTTTGCCATAAATACTCGGCGAGAACAGTAACTGTTAACAAGTGAATGGTTTATTCCTAATGTACGACGTGCAGAACTGAACGCGCCGCACACCAACTATGACTCTCAAAATCAACTGAAATTGCTGCCCTCATAAAACCCACCCCCCGGAGATTTTTATTTGTCGATTATCTATAATTGGCTTGTCGTTGAACTCTAACGCGGCAGCCCATTGGCTGCGCATGATGACAGTTTCTTTCTCGTTTGCATAACCAGGTCGGGTTGCAGATGCAGGGGAGTGGGCAGGGTTGGTGTACTGCAAGTGAACTGAACTTATGTGTCGGTGTGCTATACTATATCATCAAAATGCACCTAACTTTAACTATGCACAGTGATTTCTTTTCAGAGAAAAAACTATTTGGATGTTTGGATAGATGGTTTGTAGGGTCCTGTCGGCGAAAATGAAATGTTTTTTTCTTTTAAAATGAATCCAAAAGAAAACTTGGGGCTGGTAAGTATACTCCCTTTATCTGCCACTATTCTTTATTCTATAGCCTATGGTGTGGATGAATAGGCCACAGCCAACAAATCATTGGATGTAATTTCTCTACATTTCTTTACAGTTTTCTCAGTAATTATTTATTATTTGGAACTTTTTCATGGCAATTGATATTAAAAGCATTTCAATAAATGTCGGTAGCCAAATACATGGACTTGAACTAGAAGCCAGCTGTAATTTCTAATTATGTAACAGTTTGTTACAGTGTTGTGATAATGGAGGATTTAGGAGATTTGTCAATTTATTTGAATTGTTATAGCCTATAATTTTGTGTTGTGTACAATCATTTAAATATCGCTATTTCTAAGTGATGTGAATAGAAGATAGCCTACCACTAATCACTTTATGTTGGCTGTCTGTTTTTTTTTTTTTTTTTTTTTTTTACTGTTTTATTACACAGCCTTTGTCTGTGTCGATCCGCAGATTTTGTGTGCTTATGGTTGTCAGTATTATCTGAAATCTAAAAGCAGGTAAGCCACTGACTAACGCACATTGTGCCAGTTGCCAGTTCCACTGTGCGTGTGACAGCGGCTAACCTGGTTTTGGGAGTACTTCTCAATGTTGGCTCGTCCAAGACCAGCCACAGCCGGACCAGACAAACATCTAGATCTACAAGCAGTCCTTGATCATGTCCCGTGCACATTGCTGGGACAGGCCTGCTTAATACGACTGCCCTCCCAGCGGTCTCCATGTGCACTGTAGCCTACTTCTTCCTATGCTCACATACTGTTCCATATTTGGGGCCTGTAGCTTTTGCATTGCCTCCTACAGAGCCGGCCTCTGTGTAATGCCACCTACTGTTCAGACTATTGCTAAGAGTTTTGTTAGAGTTTCTGTTTCCTCTGCGTGGTTTATATATGATAATCACACTGGCTCCCATTTCATGGGGGCCCAAGGGGTTCTTGAAGAGGTTCCATTGGGCCCCTCCAGCATTATTATAAGACACTGAACTTAGTTTTAGAACAAAATGGATAGAGAAAATAAAGTAATGTGTCCACGCCTTTACTCCAGTAGAAGCAGTTTTCCAGTTATTTACAAGTTTGTTCCAAATAAGAAAATGCATATCAATTGTATCAATTTTGTACCATGTGTGTCTGCAAAAGGTATCCCTCAAGTGAGAAGTAAAGTTTCCACTCAAATCCATTTTGCATTGTGTATCTTACTTTCAGTTTGACTAATGCATTTCTTGTTATCAGTGAGGATGTTTCATTCCCATCAGTGCATGACTCATTGTGACACAGAGGAATATGCAGTACGTCTGACTTATTAACCTGTGGCCCCCATTCATCATCATAAAGTGGACGTGCAGATGCTCACTCTCGTCCAACAACAAGGAGGTTCTTTTCCAGACAGCCACTGCCTGTTATACGTGTTATATGTGCATCGATCAGTTTTTATCCAAACGTTAAGCTTTGCGACCCCTTTTACATTCATCCGACACCTTCCAAAGTAGATTTGGATGGAGTTTATGTGGAGTACCATTATATGAGCAATAATAAATCCCTCAGTGTGGTGTCCTGAAACATCATCATAATCTGTTAATGTCCCCTTTATGAGATTGGAGTCATTTAGATTTGAAGTGGGTGAGGTTGGATATATTTTACTTTGCATGTATAGGATAATGGGGAAAGAATCCATGTATAACACTGGCCTGAGGTCAGCTGAATATAAACATTAGATCTGAAGGGTCCACAAGTAATGCAATGATTTTCAGAAATATAAAAGCAAATTCTACATTATAATGGATTAGCATTACCAATGTGAAGATAGTGATAGGAAGAAAGACTTTGACTTTAGGTGTAGCACAGAATCCTTCATGTCCACAGGTAGGCGTCCGTCAGCATTGCACCATGCTGTGGGCTTGCCCAGACAGTGAGAACCAAACAAGGATTTGGAGCTTATCTAACCTCTGCCAAACCAAACAGCTCTAAATCTTTTCCGTAAAATCCAATTCTACATAATTAATCATAATGTCTAAACTGAGCATCTAATACAATTGTCAAGAGACAACAACAATGGCACAAAGTGGAAATGGTTGATTAAAAATGGGATATTTTTGATGACTTTGGTGTATACATTGAAATGGAAAGGAAATACGTGCATGCTTGGGATTTTACCTGGCAAGTCTGACCAGATGAGAGTATTAATAGAAATCCACAGGGTTTCAGTCAGGGGTTAGCCAGAGCACAAGGGAAGCTCACGTCACTCAGTAGTGTGACAGCCAACATACTGACTCTCCAGGGTAAACAAACAGGAAAGGGATGGAGGACAAGTGTTGTGCAGAAAGCCGTCTTTGTGCAACTGTGTATCATGTCAGGGTTTGATAATAACAGATGACAGAGAACATACATTGACGTAGAGGGATAAAGTCCACACATTTCTCAGATGTCCTCTGGTGCTAAGCGAAAATACACCATTCCTCACTAATAGCATGAACAATCAGTGAACTTTTAAAATATATATAAAGGTACATTTACAACTACATGTAAATAGATGGATAGTCAATTCTTGCAAATAATCTAAGGTCTGCTTGGCCTTGTTTATTTATGGTCATGGTATTTCATGTAGATATACTATGTTACATCACCCATATCAGGAGAGGCTGTGATACCACATTTCCCTCTTCAACCAAGGATGCACTTTGTGAACTTTGAATCAGCAACCTGTGAATACCGGCTTTAAAACGTCAAAAATGATTGTGCATCAGAGGACCCATGTACCACACGTAATGAGGAGAGCATGCATATTTCAGTACTTATAACATATTCATAATGTATTTCACATAGGAGCTTCATGGCACTGTAATTTTTAGAAAGTGCACACTGGTGTGTTAATTATTTACTGCTGGGTATTCCAGATGCACTGCACTGCATTACCACTCCTAGTTACTGTAGTTACAAGGATGAGTATAAGAAAATGGGACTCCATAAACACGGTATTAAGAAAAACAATCAGTCAACAAAAGATTATCTAAAACACAATGCACATTTTTATTATATTTAAATACACAGTAATGGTAATAATTGCTCTAGGTAAAAGGTTTCTAAATTATTTTACATTTCATACAGATACTTTGCAGTGTTTACAGTAGCAAAACTCTGTAAATATATTTGTCTTATGTATATACAGTATGTATATCATGGTCGATTAAATAATGAGTTACAAAGAAAGGGGTTAAATAAGATGTGACGGTGACAGAACAGTGAACAACTTTTCCTTTGGCCCTGCGGTCCATGTTTTATCTCCATGACGACTCTCGGGATGTCAGGACTGCAAGACACACAAAAATAAGTGGGGATGATGATCCCTTTGTTTGGAAAACATTTTTCAGCTAAGACACAGCAGGAGAGACCGGGGTCAATCCAGATATTCACACATGCCCATGAGAAGCACTAGCTGACACAAAAACAATGATTGGGTTAATTCCCTAACCCATGGAGTGTTGTGGACTATGACTAAAGTCTTGTAGTCAGAGTAGCATTGTGGGACAGAATTGATTTCAGGCATGTTTCTATAAAAAGCACTGAGATGTGTGTAGTTTCCCAAGCAAGGAACGGTTGTATAATCCCACAGAGAAAACCCCACACTGTAGACGGTAAGGAGAGAGTGCACACTCAAACACACATCACTTTGACCTGTCAGCATAATAGAGCCATATAATAAGAAGTGCTATGATAAAGTAAATATTGGTTTAGGCAATCTGGATGTCATTTGTGAATAACAGTAATGAAGACCGCCAGAGCACTGAAAACAACAGCTTCCCTTGTTTGCTTGATGTTTGTTACCAGGGCTTAGCTAAGTAAGCGTGTACTAAATCTACAGTACATCGAGGCACAATACAAGTTATGACAGGTCAAATGTTAGGTGTGATGACAGCAAAAGAACCAGGCGCATCAATCCCAATGGAGGAAAAGAAATATATATATATATATATATATATATATATATATATATATATATATATATATTTAACAAACCATGGCCTTGTTGCACTGCTTTTGAAATGTATCCCGCCTTTTAGCATGGAGCTTGACAAAAATAGACTGGCAAAAGCTATAAGCTCCTAAAATAAATTGTCTTCAAGCAGAGCAGAAAGGGAACAGAAAGATACATTTCTCTGTAGGCAACCAGGGCCAAGGCTTCACACAGGAAGAGAATGGGACAGTGCAAAACATTTTGCAGAGCCCTTCCGTAAAAGGCTCTTGCTCTTTGGAAGTCAAGCGTCACCAAAGTACAAGGCATTGTATAGATACACCCCTCTCACATATAAATAGTATTCATACATAAAAGGCATACTGAAATGGCATTGGTCTCATATATTTTCATGTCACAGTATAAAAACAGCGCTACAATCAGAATGTCTGCTACAGTCATTCCCAGTGCGATGGATTGTTGACTTGAGGGTGGGAAGGCCACTCTGTATTACAGAGGGGGGAGTTAGGAGCAAGTTCCCAGATGTATTAAAGTATAACGGAAGCAGTTACTGTTAGTCCAGAAGCAAACAGTGAGAGAGGAGGAGGGCAGGGAGGAGAGACAACATGAAAGGATAGACCCACAGAATTAAAGTGTACAGATATGTGTGAGAAAATGGAGGGAGGAATGTGTTAAATCAGCTGTTAGAGACAGGAATCAGCAAAAGACTGAGAGTAAGGCGCAGAAGGGAAGTCTTTCAGCCTTTAAAAGTAGAGCACAGGGAAGCTGCTGAGACGTAGCAGGAACCTCCACCATACAGCTGCTTCCACTACCCAACACCAAGAAATGGCAGTTGTAGCCTTAAACCCAATCAAGCTGGGGTAGAAAGTATAGGGACAAGGAACTCTGGGACCAGGGGACGGGCAGGGCAGGAGAGGAGAGCGGTATGGACTTGGGAAGCAGGGTCTCACACATACACACCCTCAGGGTTGAGACTGGACACCAGAGGGTTTTGCAGGTTGCGCGGATGTCCCAGGAACTGTTTGGCAGTGGGGCGAGGTGGTGATTCCACCTGAGTTACGCTGTGGCCTGATGGAGAGACAGAAATATGTTTAGAGGGCAGGTCATCTAGCTTTAACAGCCGAGTACACAATGTTGAGCTTGAATATTTATTTTTGTTTCCATACTTCCATTCCTGTAGCCATCCTGCAGAAGATGTGCCAATTCTAACTGCTCCAGTTGCTCCTGAAGCTCGGTGCGTGAGTGAGTGTGTGCTGGCAGGACACCTGTCTGTTGAATAAACTGCTGCAGGTTACACTGCCTCAGCTCCTTATTCAACTCCTCCAGCTCGTCCTGTTTGGCCTGAGACGGAAAAGGGGATCAGTGAGGAAAACAAAGGACGATTGAGAGCTCACATCAGTCAGTGCTGACTCACTGAACACTGACACCATGTTTGCCTGTAAATGGGTGCAGCATATGAAAATGGGGTGAGCTAAATGTGCTCAGTAATCGGTAGATTTAAGTCTTTTCTCCATGACTTGAATGATAACTGTAATAACACACCGACAGCAGAATGTATTAATGTATTTAAGAGGCAGGACTATATTTTGCCTTTAGGTCACATTTCTTCTACTGTAAATGCCATGCAACTTTTCACCATCAGGGGGCAGCAAAGTCTACAGGTCTAGTCAGTGAAAGAGACTATCCCCTATCCCCCATCATCAGACCACTCAGCTACAATAAATCATCATCAAAGTTCCACAACTGCCATAAGCATTGTTTTCTGATTGCATCAGATTCCAGTAGCCTGAGGCATATACTTATATAGACTGATACATTACAATGCTCATTTGCCTGCTGCATTTCAAAGCTGTCTTAATCGACCAGATGCCAGGGGGCGAAGATAATCATCAGCTCCAATTATTGAAAACGTGGAGTTCAGAGAGGCTCCATCGAGACAGTGGCATCACCTCTGCACCCACGGATTAAAAATGTGATGCACACAAACAGGCCAGTCAATCAGTCTTAATCGACTATCCATTTGTGCTTAACCAATGTCTGCACACAGTACAGGGAGCAGCAGAAGGAGTCCCCAACCCCAGCACCTGTGTGTTTGTGTGTGTGTGTGTGCGTGCGTGTACGTACGTGTGCATGCATGCGTGCGTGTGTGTGTGTGTGTGTGTGTGTGTACACGTGTAATTGATGTTGGACTGAGGCAGCCTGCTGAGGCAGTTCACACCAGCAGGTCTGCCTCCATTTGCCTAATGACTGGAACGCTGTGCTCATCACCACCAACACTTGGGCAGCCTCGACCCATCAGCTGACTGATGACGGACACGGCCAGACATGCACACCTTTCTATTACTATGGATAGAGCTTTATTATAATGTATTATGTTACCAATATTAACATTTAATTTACAGGAAATAGAAGCATCTAATTTCTTCCAGGCGATAACTGCCTGGGTGGCAAAATGCCTCTGAGGTTACTTTCGGATTATAAACTCTTGCAGTCCTGTTATGATATGGTGGTACATATTACACCAGTAAATATGAAAAAAACGAAAGCCTAATACCTCTGTTCTGCAGCAGGATGCTTTCTATATAATTGGCAAATTGATCATGACACAGTCCCTCTCTGTTGCATCCATTGGGCAGAGTCAGACACATCCCCATGAGGATGACTGACTGAGAAGCAAATGAGCTTATCGTTACGTTTTAATCAGTTTTGCAGCCAGTTTGCATGTTATTACTTGTAGCCCAGTGGATTGAGAATGGGACACAAAGGTCTTTGACCCTGGCTGGTCTTTGCTAATGAAGACATGGAAACACTAGACCAAAAATATGTTTTCAGCGTGCTCCACTTCCTTGTGGCAAACCATTTAAAACGTCTACTATACTACAATAAAAGAAGAATTTAATTCTTCATTCCACTGGCTGGAACTAGTCTGAGTGAGCTCCGTGAAGTGGATATCCGCGTCTTGGGTTTCATGTGGATTATGAGGAAACTCAAGTCTACTTTAAACTGGGTTCGGCTTTTATTGACACAGCCGCGTCTATGACAACCACCAAAAGTAAACAAACAATGACACCACAAACTACCATACGTTGAGGCTGAGTAGATCCAATAAAAGGGGCTTTTGTTCTACAAATCAATCCTCTTTAATCTCTTTTTCCATAGACAAGGTACAAGAATATGTTGATACTGGCAATATAATATAAACACCATTGGTAACCACGTGTTCAGGACATGCATACAAGATGATACCTGTCAAACCAGTTCAGCTACACTGTAAATAGTTCTTCAGACAGTAAACATTTTCATACAAGGTAGGATATGAGAATACAGAATTCATGTCATCGTAATTGCTTGAATAATTAATTATATATAAAAATGCCACAATAAATCATGTGTTCAAGTGTCTCTGCACTGTTGTTTGTCTGCTGCAGTATGCAGGTAGGAGAGGGATACAGTTTCTATAGCATAGCTAGAAGAGGGTCTGTGCTACACCCCTCAAATGACAACACATGGCCTGATGTGGATTTATAGCCCTTTCTCCAGAACCGTCACCTCTCTCCTTACCTGCATCAGAGACTCTGCCTTCCCCAGAGCCTTGTCAGTCTCAGAAAGCTGCTCCTCCAGCTCTGTCCCGTGATTCTCCCGACTCTGGAGCTCTGCCTTCACGGCATCGAGGGATTCCTCGGGTCCGTTGGCTTTCCCTTCCGTCTGGCTTTCCCGCTGGATCTCTTGCTCCAGCTGAGCAGCGCGAACAGAGAACTTGTGGAGCCGCCGTCCGCAGTCGTCGAGCTTGGCGTGGAGCTCCCCCAGCTTCCTCCTCATTCCTCGCTCCCTCTCCACCTCTGCCTGAAGCTCCTCCTCCCAATACTGCTCATGGGCAAGCTCGGCCTGGTTCCTCCGCACCGCTTGCTCCAGAGCGTCCATCTCTTCTTGCAAGTGAGTGTCAGAAACTGGTGAAGGACATGGAGATGGGCTGGGACGCTCCCAGGTGTGTGACTCCCTCTCTAGTGCTTCTAGCTGGGCCTCCATAGCCCTCAGTCTCTCCTGTTGCTGAAGAACCTTCCTAAAAACCTCCTCTTTCAATGGACCTATAGGTAGTGCTGGGGATGGGGATGGGGATGGAATATGAGGGGATACATGGCTGGGAGAAGGGGAGGCTCTTTGCTCTGGAGAGTCCCGAGGAGACTTCTTAAACTGTTTGGCTTTGGTATTAGGAGAGGAGGATGGCCCCAGGTTAAAGGTGAGTGCTTTCTTAGGCTGGCTGCGTTTCAAAGGCTCTGGCTCAGGATGCTTGGGCAGTTGGGGTGAAGTTGGTCTGTCCTGTTTTGAGCTGGGTCCGTCACTGCTGCTTGGGCCAGTACGGCGCAGGAAGAACTGAACTTCAGCGCCATGTTGGCCTAACTTAGCCAGAGACTCCAGAGGCTTCTCTGTAGCCAACAGCTGCCTCTCTGTATCCCTAAGACGCTGGATCAGAACATAGCGGCCTGTCTGACCTGGGGACAGAAAGAGACATAGAGTGAGTACGAAGAAATACTAACAAACTGAAAGACAACACAACCTACCATCCCTAAAACACCACTATATCAAATTGAAAAAACTACATGACACACAGTGTCTATACAAACTTATAATACAAGCAGCAGTTGGTTTGACTCCTTCCATTGCTTCTACGCAAGTAGCGCTAAGTGAACAAATAACATCAAAAGCATTGTGATGATGCTGATACCTTTAAATCTCTGCCTCTGAGGATTGGAATAAAAGGTTGCTGCGTAAGACTCGCACATGTAAAAAAAATTCAAATAAACCAAAGTTTCCACAAGGACCTTGAAATTAGGACAAGCCCTCCCTGATGACTTGGCAGGCAGCTCACTCATGGAAGGAGGAGAGTGCTAAATCTGGATTTATGTTGTTCAATGTTGCTGCAGCGTAAGGCTTGAATAAAGGATACAGGGACAGAGAGACGGCACAAATCCAAACTGACTCCCTGACAATATGACAGAGTACTAATTTTGGGTCAGTGGAGAATGAGAAGGTAAGTGCAGAACCGGATTGCTGAAACCTTAGCACTTAAAAGTACTCTTGTTTTGTCTGCATCAAATTGTCATTGCAGGGCTGTTATCTACTCACTTAAGGCCACAAGATAAACTGTCAAGCAAACAAGCAAGGTGCCAAGTAACAACAGCTTGGAAGCACAAAAGAGTTTGAGGTACTCACCAATGGCCTGGGCCAGAGCGATGACTACATCCTGGCAGGATGTCTCCTCAGACAGGCCGCACACCACCCGCACCACTCCGTCCACCCACACTTTGAGCTCCATCTGGGACCAGGTGAGACGGGGTGAAGGGTAAGATGGTCTTCAAAACAGATCACTTCAGCTCGGCTTGACTCAACTCAACACTGCATGGCACTGACTCTGAAAAACAAGAACAGAGAGACATGTTAGAGGTGTGTTGATATGATTGATGATTAATCCAGAAATCCAATTTTCCAGTTGTAAGAACAGACTGGTTAGTTAAGAGCCCCAGCAGTATCTTGTGGACCTGGAAGCATAAATGCCAATCTGTAACCCAATTAAACGCTCTGCTGCCCTCCTTCAAAGCCGTTATGATAGCTTACTGCCGACGGGAACGGACGGGGAAAGTGGAGCAACTCAAGTGTGTCTATGTTTGGGAGAGGGTGTTTGTGTGGGTAGAAATACATAGAAATGTGGCAGGAGAGATGGAACTTGTGTGTGTGTGTGTGTGTGTGTGTGTGTGTGTGTGTGTGTGTGTGTGTGTGTGTGTGTGTGTGTTTTTGTGTCCCTCAGTTTGATCCCCCTCAGCAGGACTAGAACTGGGTCTCATCAGACTTCATAGATCAGATCAGCAGGTTGCCGAAAATGCGTATTGGAAGCAGGCTTAACCTAAATGAATATTGTTATGTTCAGTCCTCCGTCTCTCTGTCTGTCTGTCTGTACTGTACAGCTAAGCTTCATAACAAGGTAATAAAATACCGCAGTGCTCATAAAAACTGAAATGCCTTGGGCGGTGTTAGGATTATCTTTAGAACTTGGCACAGTAAATGAAACTTTGTAGCCTAGGTGGGTAAAAGATAACTCTTCACCGAGAGTCGGACAGATGGTGTTCTCTTTCTGTCTGTCTCTCCGGTTCTCAATGGGAGGTGTTTAATACTGAGCCCCACCATTATCGTGCCCCTCATTCAGTGCCTGGCTCTGCTCCACTGGCTGCCTATAGGGAGCTGCTTTGGAGGAATGCACTGACTTCATCTGCCAGCCGGAAGAATTCCTGATTTTCTTAACAAAGCCCTCACCCCGCCCCTCCTCTGCCGCTGGCCTGGCTGCCCCGCACCACCATTACTTCTCCACTGTTCAGACAGCAAACACAATCTCTGCTGGGGAGCAACAGCCTATCTGATGTGGCAACAACATCACACAGAACAGCTCAACATGACCCCACATACGGGAGGGAATGACGGCACAGCTCAGAGATTGAACACGCGGATGGAGATCACAAGAAACAAGTTGGAGAGATCGAGATGGATGATCACAAGTAATAGAAATTCTTTTGAGCTATGTGGTGGTGATATCATCTGGAAAGAAAGTTGATTTGAAAATGGAGTGCTAACCAAACACCAAAGATTTCAACACAGCGGAGATGCCAATATTTTTGTTTGAGAGGGCACAGAGTGTGCTGTGTTGCAATACATAATTAAGCCTGACTGGTTGAGTCACAGAGTCATAGTAGATAATCATTTACTTCAGCTGTCAGGCTTTTTCTTTTTTAAACACGCAGATGTTAACCGGAAGAAGCATTTTAAGTCTTCAAGCCTAATGCAGTGGGGACCAAACTTTCCTCGAATGCATTCCCTGCAAAATAATCTTCATAACCTTAAATAAACTGTCAGAAAACTGTTCACAATGCTCAAACAGAGGTGGAACTCTTAACATTTTTGTCAAATACATGTCTGCATGTATAGGGAAATTAGGTCCTAACTAAGTGGATTTGATGTAATGTACATGCTTGCAGAAGAACAAACTTACAGGCAGTACCTAACCTAAAGGTTTCCATATCTGTCCAAGATTCCTTGTTCTGTAATAATCCCATTAAATGAGAACACAAACACACAAACTCTCCCATGATGCTTAGTTCATGTCCCTCCTGGCTGGTGAAATGTGATAATCTGCACCAACAGGAAACAAACAGGCCTGTGAGTCTCAGGTTGCTGTATATTCTCTTTGTCACAGGCACCACAACACTGAGAACCAGACATCCGCCTGACCCAGCTCTTTTCACAGCGCAGCCCGGGAGTCCTGTGTCAGTTCTCGGTGAAATACAGATGCAGGAGAGGCAACTTTACACTGTGTGTGAAATGTAGTCTTGGAATCATGAAGCGTACTAATACTGAAATGATGTTCAAAATACTGCAGAAACCAATATACACATTTGTGACCACAATAGGAGCGTGACTCTGAGCCTACTGTAGAATATTTGGTTTCAGAGTCAATATGCAAATGTTGTCGACAAACCGCAGACTGCTTTGCACGTGTTTTGAGTCACTATGCACACACACACACACACACCCATTCCAATCTAAGCCACTAAAGTTATCCAAAACGCATAATTTCATCCATATGACAACACTCACACTTCCAAACCCCACCCTTGAACCTCAGGTCACCCCCAAAACAGACTTTACTTTCACCCGAGCCCCACCCACCCAAAACAACACGGGACACAGTTTCAGTTGAAATCCTAAGCTCTGGCATGTTTTCTCAAAGGAAGAAAATGTACAGTCACTTTGGAGGTAACCAGCAAATGGAAACAATAGAAAAATCTCACACTCACACAAGCACATTAACAAAAAAAGCCATTTGAGGAGCTTAAATTGAATAAATAAAATAGGCTAGTCATACTGTATGATGAAAGGAATAGAAAGAGAGACAGTGAAGAAGACAGACGGTGTGCAAATGAGAAACGGAGAGAATAAATGTGGGGGAGAAAAAAATCTGACAGATAGACAGATAGAGAGCGGTAGAGAAAGGAGCAGTGATTGGAGCCATGTGCCATTCCCTCCTCTCCCCTCTCATCATCGCTCACCCATCCAGCTAACCCGCTTTGCGTCTTTCATCACCCTGTCTGTGCCTCTGTCTGTCTCTCTTCAATAACAGCCTCCCGGCTCCTCAATGAATTCAATTCAAGGCAGAAGCGGTTAGCATCACAGCCCTGGGCATGATTCGGCTCGTCTGTGTGCCATCCTGTGTGAGCAACAGTGTCGGGCTGTGAGTTGATGGGCCTTTATGGACAAGCTGGGCACAGAGAAGTGTCCATATGCCAAAAACTACAGCATGGGAAACACCCACTCTCCATTTAATTTGGCTTTTTTTCCTTACACATTAGAAACCCAAAAATAACACTAATACACAAAAACACACACACACAAACACAAGCATAAATGCACATGTACTCATGGAGCTGGACAAACACAACCTTAGCTCGATTCCCTTCAAAGAAGTTTAAACAAGTCATTTCTGTTAGTCATGGGCAGTATTGGGAAACATGGGGAAAAGAGTAAAGCTTATCAGAAAAAGGTTACTAATGTACTGAAGCTCATCAACGCCTGGGCCCTTAGGCTACATACTGTAGAGTGTGCATACTGTGTGTGTGTGTGTGTGTGTGTGTGTGTGTGTGTGTGTGTGTGCGTGCGCGCCCCTTTTCATGCTAGTGCAATGGTCAAAAGGTTGGGTGTGCTTGCGTTCATGTACGAGCCTGTAAGTGCGTCTGCAAGCAGATATGCCATTTAGGCCTATCTTTATGAGATGTTGCTCCAGTGATTATTCTGCTATCTCTACAGCAACAGAAGTCCAGGAAACAATGGCAGGCATAAAGGGCAGAGTGTACATCACACACTGCTTCAGATCTGAACTGCAGACAGATTAGACAAACACAGAAATACAAGTGTAGACAGTTATCCCAATCAGTATCAACCGAGAGAATAAGACCCTGGCCCAGGTTGGTTTAAGCGTACATAATAGGTTAGACAGTGCTGTTTGAGGACAATGAACAGTGCTGGGAGAAGCTATGTCCTCTGTGCCACTCTGTTCCAGGTTGGCAGAGACACACAAACACTCAAACAGCCAGTAACTCGCTGGCACCGGGCAGCCTGGTCTCATCTCTACTGTAGAGACACTATTGTTGTTCTGGTTCCACACTCAGCAGACAGTGTTGCCTCTTTTGTGGCCCCTGGCATCACTGGGTCGTCTGCCACGCCACGCAAGCTTTTAGTGCCATTCTGCTGTGTACACATGTTACCACAGATAACACTAATAAAAGGGAGGACAGATACTTTCTTTGGTCCTCCCTCGCCTCCCGTTTTGCATTCTCTTCCCCCTTCTTCGTCATCCAGTGTTACAGTCTGCCAAGTGAGCACAGTGTATGCGCTCGAAAGACAGATATGACCAAAGACAAACAGAAAAGTCCACAACATGCCCGTAGTTGAGTGCAGCACAATAATTATTCATAATGGCAGAAAATTATCCTTTTTGCTTCAGTAATTATAACTGGTTCTCTGCGGAAAACTTGTAATGAAACACATGGGTATTCTCAGTCAATGCTTCATTACACAGCCGCAAGAAAAATGTCCAATGCAAAGTGTGATACAACACACAAGCGCACACACAAACACAAGCACGCACACACACACACACACACACACGCAATTTCATACTGTACTACTTGCAGGAATTTCAACTGATTTTTATCATTTCAAAACACATACAAACAACTTGTCTGGCTCATGGTACTATCATTGCCTGTGTGACTGCTTACATTTGGCCAGAAGTATCCAGGTGGTGCTGGAAGTAACCAACTGGGTAAAAAAACATCATCATCATTATTATTATTAACTATGAGCAAGATTTTGCAGTCACAGTCCCAGGGCTCTGGAAATTATCCCTATTTAGTGAACGAGGCCTTTTAGAATTGTCACTTTGTTACTTTTATATTTCCCATTCTCCTTTCTTGCACCTCTTACGGTTTTCTTTTTTTGCAATTTGCATGATTTTTTTTTTAAATTCACAAGTATTTCCTCAAAGCATTGTTTGACACATTTTAAAAGTATCAGACATTTTTCTGAAAGTAAAATCTGCCATGAAAAAAAACAATGCTTTTGAAATTCTCCAAGAGCCACCAGTAGCTTCCACAACACCATAACTCCCATGTAGGAGTCATTATTAGCATGGCTCCAGTGCCTGCGGTCAGAAAGCAGGGAGTGGTCCACTGGGTACACAAAGAAACCAGATCCAAGATCTGAGGGCTTCTATTGGGCTATATTAAATCTTAATAACTTTCCAATGTAGACATACCTCTCAATAAGGAGATAATTCACTTTTATAGTACGTGACAAGCCACTAAAATGTAGGAAAAATAATAAAGTCGCAGCTGGATTGTTTAGTTTGTCTGGGAGGTGTTAACAAAACATCAAACAGTAGTTTGTTCACTTTGTGGCTTCTTGAATTTGCTCTGTGTACAATTGTGTATTTTACTATGACAGTGATGGTGACTGTGTTGCTTCTACTTCTTCACAGGCACACTGCTTGTTAATTACACTGAACGGTTGCTTGGTTCCCCGCTAACGGAGCTTCACTGAAGCTTCAACACACCTAATGAATAATGCATTTTTTTTTTTTTACAGCACATTAATTTGGCAAATATTTCTCGGAACAAAATCCAAACGCTTGTTGTGACCAACCAACTCTTTGAAAATGTCCCCCGTCCGCCTGTGTCTCTCCTCTATTGACATGCTAATGACTCAGCGCAAAGGAATCAGAAACAGCACTAATAAGCTTTAGTCGTCATACACGGATCTGTTGCTGCAGCCTTCAGCCTTCTCCATTATGATGATTGGCTCGTCCAAGTGTGAAATCTCGATGAGGGTGGATCAGTGGTTCATTAATGCAGGGGACACCTTTGCCTCTTAATCAAGGGCAAATATAGGCAGTGCTACCTAGTATTTACAAAAGCAGACTCGCTAGTAAAAAAAAAGGTTGCAAACTCAAATCCCAGATCAACTGAACAAATGGGGTTATTCAACTCCTTGCCTCTACATCTCATGTACAGTCACTAAACACACAAGCTGTGTAACCGCTGTGCGTGTAATTGATGATTGAAGAGGGTTTAAAAGGTTGAGGCCAAATACTCCAGTCGATCTAAAGCAGGCCTCGACATAGTCTTGCCATCACCTGTGGCTGTCACTACCACTACAGTCACACTGTGTAAAACAGCACTTAGTGTGAAATCCCAGATATCATGAATCAACAGCAGCACTCACACACACACACATATGGTAACCTGGCCTGAACCACAAGATGGAGAAGGTGTGGGAGAAATAATCTTTATTTAATTTTGATTCTTAGACATGCTGACAAAGTAGGTATTGTTATTTTAACTTTAGAAATATAAAGAAACCTTGGCACACTTTTGAATTTCATTGAAAGGCAATAAGGTACACTCCCACGAGCATGTGGCCACAATAGTTTACACAGCCCTGGCCACAATAAAACACATTATTCATCTCACCGGGTGAAAGACTTACTCATACCTGGTTTGGTTGTAGTCATTCACTTGTTCGCTTCAATCCCGAGAAAACGAGCGGAGGCGAGTACGTTAGAGACCAGGAATTTGTTTGCGCTGACTCATGGTTCCACCCGCAGAGCCAGCAGCTAATGGTGAGAGTGATAATGCAGGATTTCACACAGCCTGTGGAAGGCCAGGCAGAGCTGGCCTCCATCGAGAGCTCGGCTCAGGATGAGTGGTTCGGCTGAGCCCTGCGAGTACAGGAGTTTGTATTGTTGGTTGAGCAGGGAAAAGAGGCTCAGAGACTGCTGATGGGCACCCATGTGTAATTATATACTCCCGACCTGACTCAGCAATGCTTGCCAGGGAAGGAGGACATCGCTCTGTTCCCAGCCAAACTGATATGTACACAGCACACACACTAGAGAACACACACACACACACACACACATATAGGTTGTGCAGCGACTACATGCACACATACGGTCAGACAGACATCCACTTATCACATAGCCAAAATAACATGTTTCATAGATAGACGGCAGACAGGCTGATTCAAAATTAAAGATGATGCTTTCTTTGGTTCTAAAGTAACAGAACTGTAAAAGTGAACCCACTAATTTAAAGTATGCAATTTACACTGTATGTGAGTTAAAATTAGCCTGTGCTAACATCTGCTATTTATATTCCAGTTTTTTGCAGGTGCATTATTGGGAGCTCCAGTCTCATTGCCTAGATGCGTGTGTGTGTGTGTGTGTGTGTGTGTGTGTGTGCGTGCATGCATGGTCATTAAGGAGTCAGGAATGCCAGGCCTCCAGTGTCACAGGTTTCAAGCTAAACTCATTAGTAATTTAAAAGTCGCTTCTATATCTGCTCATATCAATTATTCACTTGTGTTTTTTTCCCCTTTTTTGCCATCTTACATTCTTGAAGTACAATCCGAAATAAGGCCTCACAATGAACTGTCAATGTTACAATTGAAGCAACTGAATGTCATTTAAGTCATATAGTCGAAACTCCTTTAACTGGAGAATTATTAAAGGAGGTCTATTTTGTCAGTGACTGAGACTGGTGTTACTCTTTCATCATACTTGAATTCCATGCAATCCATGATGCAATATAAACTTGCCAGTCTGTGTATGAGCTGAAGGGAATATTGCCATTAGCATGCCTGGGGAAACAAATATCTGTGTGTTGCTGCAAAGCCACAAACCTACATCATCTACACACAGCTCAGTCTGTCACAGCATGTGCTACAGCACCATAAAAGTTTAGTCCTAGTTGAGGCAGTTATTAACCCAGGACAGAACAGGTGCACATTCTTGTGCAGGGTTGGAACAGTTATATTACAACAAAAATATATGACTCCAACAGAAAGAGAACCCAGACCCATCTGCTGAATGAATGTTTTCATAGATGAAAGTGAAGAATTTCACGCAGTTTCCTCCCAAGGCATCAATCTGAGGTCACGGATATTACACGGCCAGTTCACAAACTACTACTATGGCTAACACAGTCTATTCACTGCTGGTTTTGATTGGATTCAACTTTGAAACTGAAAGCCATAATTCCTGACTGTGACACTCTTTGAACAACTGACAGGAAAGTTTGAGAGAAAACCAAAGGTTTTTCAGATGAACATGTTACTCCATTGGGAAGGTCAGCATGATATGCAAAACATCTCTTCTCACACCCTCCCCATATTTACCTAGGGAGTTCCAACATACCTGGCCCTTGGAGAGAGGGATACATGTAAACACAGCCATGAAGCGAGCGAGTCAGCATGTGTGTGTGTGTGTGTGTGTGTGTGTGTGTGTGTGTGTGTGTGTGTGTGTTTGTGTTAGACCTTCAGGTAACCTATCGCATCGTGTAAAATATTGCAACAGACTGATAAGATGCTGTCTTTTCGTTACCATAAAGGAGATACTGTACATTCCACAAACATGCTGTCATGTGTGCTGAGATAGGGTCTATACTGGGGGGGTTGAACAGAAAAGCACTGTGGAATGTACAATGTGTCATCAAACTATGAACAATGTTTGGACTTCTTTGTGAACACACTTCCCAACATTTCAAATCACACTGCTCACCTGTAGGTCAGTTTTATCAGTCTAATCTGAAAAAACAACTTCTTATAAGTGAAACATACTCAAACAGAGACTGGAGTGGAGGTAAGAGGTTAGCTAATGCAAAAATAGAAATAACTCTCAAACACAGGAAGAAAAAAAGATATAAGTGAACATGTATAAGGAGGAACAAAGGGACCATTACCAAAGGTGGTCAGGCAGAGTGCATCTTTTCCCCGAAGGCATCAATAAGATATTTCAGAGTATTTTGCTTTATGAAAGCATAAGGGTGCAAAGGTTCACCAATGTAGAATAATTACAGCATCAGTTCCAAGAATGGGAATCATGTGGGTCTGTTTAATGTGTTGGGAAGAGCATAAAACCATGATGGTGTTAATGCAACTACGGCAGGATATTGTTGAACACTTTCCACACCATTCTACGCCAGTATACCAAAAAATGTAGTTTAAGAAATCTAATCATGTTTTTTCTACATTTGACAAAAGTAGCCAAAGGTCTGAAATGTTATCACAAGAACTTTGCCTAAATAAAATAGTAAAACTAGCTAACTTTAGATTGAAATCAAGTATCAGACCAAAACATGATTACAAATCTGACCAGACATTTAATACAAGCATTTACAGACAGCTGGACAGTTTTTGATGTGCAGTGCTTGGTTGATACCAAAAAAGTATTAAAGGGTTGAAATAAATGAGTAAAGGGTGGAATCTGTTTGTATTGCATGTGAATGACAAGGCATTAGGGTGGGCCTCTCAATAAGCCTGATTTATAGTCTGATGGGGAGGTGTCACACACAACTCTCTCTCCCTGTCATTACTCTACGGAGAAGCAACAAACACGCCTATCAGAGCAGTGTGGGGGGGGAGGATGTATGGACAGTCAAGATGAGTAAGGACAAGGTAGGAGGGAAGGGTGCAGATTTATGGCTGATTCCTAGTATCCGGGGACCCTTTGGGACCAAGACGGCATATTCTTCCAAAGCTGCCTTTCTCCCCTCGGACTCAAGATCACCGGGGTGATCTTTGGCATGGGTACACATGCATAATACTGACAAGGCTGCTGTGGTTGAGTTTACACATGAGAGATAAGTCAGCTACCCCTCTGGAGCGTCAAAGAGAGAGGAGGGGGGAGTGATGAAGGGGAGGCAGGAGTGGACAAGACAGCACAAAGACAAGTGTTTGTTAAAGAGGGAATATTCAACAGCGGGCAGACAGACACATACAACAAGTCTGAAATATGTTAGAATGAAACTGACCAAACAATTACTGTTGCCGGTTTTATAGAGATGATAACTGAAGCCTTTCGTAAAAGGAGCTGTTTCCTGAAGCAAGTTTACCGCATTATCTGGATAGCTTTGCAATGTAAAACCTGGAGCAGTTCATGTTCCACATTTGAGGTTGATCCAGGTTTCACTCTGCCAAGGTAGCCAGGCAACTCGGTAAACCTGCGTCTTGGAGCAGGGCCCAGGTCTGAGTCAAACATTGCACCTTAAACCGCAGAGAAGCGGGTAACCAAACACAGAGTACATTTTATCAGCTCATCTCTACGGATGAAAAAAATGTCCACTTTGGTCTACTTCACTGGCTTGCGGGAAGCATAGCAGTCTACACCCACATGCACATTAAGTGGCACAGAATCACCTGTGAAAGATGTGCTTTGAGGAAGAACTGATGGAATGAAGATGCATGTGCATGTGCGTGTGTTAACTAGAGCTTGCATGTGTCACAGGCTCACCTAATTTTGCTCATCTGGGCTTATTTGGTAAGTGCATTTCTTTTTGAGACACGTCGCCTAAAAAAACTACAAGACCCATCTTTAATGCTGTCACAAGCTTCAACCTCAGCATGCCTTGGTTCTACATTGGCATTCAAAACACAGCAGCATTCAACATGGTAATGACTAATGCATCAATATTTAGCATATTTATAATATGATCGTTTACCAAATCCTATAATGTAAACTTAAAGTTGTCAGAGAGACCCTATGGAAGATTTTATATTCTAGAACTGTTTTTTGTTTATTGCCAATATACTTTTTGTCAAATAAATTATCGTAGTTCAGATTTTTTGCCCAGCCCTAATGCATACGTGCGCTTCTGCTCACCAATGTGCGTTTGCAGCTGCCATCTACCCATTGGCTTGTTTTGCTTCTAATGTGCTTGATCAAACACATCTACATTCGATTCTGCTTCTCAGCGTGAGGGACGAGTCTGTCAAGTCCACCTGCCTCTCTCCTCTCCTGTCTGTTTATTTAGTATCCCCGAGGCAGACATTTTCTCTTTCTTGCTGGCGTCTTGACCCCCCTCCTGGGCCCTTGGCTGAAGCACCATGTTATTTACTGCCCAGAGAGCTCTGTGTGCAGAGAGTCAACACGGCATGGCTGGTTGAGCAAGGGAGAAACCTGCTGCTCACTCACACACACACACACACACACACACACACACACACACACACACACACACACACACACACACACACACACATCCACAGACGAGCACAAACACACACAGTCACATGACCGTCCCAGGGGGCTGGGAGAGATGTTTACCCGCTCTACAATCCCTACACGCGGTAGAATTAAGAGCCATGTAGAGAGAGACAAACAGACACAGACGTCAGTAACCTCCCAGCAACCACAGTTTAACCTGCCAGTGTTTTCAAGCTGTTACAACAGAACAGGACACATGAAGCTATGGGTTTGATGATGTGATGGAGCAAACACCCATGAAGGCTAAGGAAAATTTCACCATGACAGGACGTGACAGCATTCACTCAGGTGAACTTTACAGTCAGCTGGACTCATGCTGGAACATATCCTTGGGTGAACTAAGCTCTGTAAGGACATTCTTAAAGTAGGTGCTTCAATCTAACCTCTCACCTGCACAAGATGGATGGATGAATGAAGAGAGATTCAGGCTATGCCGCTCAATGACCTCAAACTATTTCAAAAACACTCCCTAAAAAGGTTAACTGAAGAAAAAGAAAAAAAGTACAACAAACTATTCCCTTCGGGATATGTTTCTCAAGCCTCCAGCTGGGATCAAAAGACGTATACATTTGTTTCTGATCAGTCCACAATTTTTCTACAGTTTTACAACACAAAAGTGTGTTGTAAAGTGCTCTTAAAAATGTTCATGTCTTAAGATGTAAAAGCAGAACCGAAGTGAAATTCCTTCTCCAAATCCCCTCCTTCCTCTCAGTAATTATAGCCTTCCAGCTGACAAACTACAGGTCTGTTGTGTTTGTCTTTACCTCCTTGGATTCAACAGGTGAAGTCAGGCCTGTGTATTCTGGGCTGGATGCCGGTCTCTTTCTGGTTCTGCTAGCCAAGTACATAATACCCTTCCTGGTAGAACAAAAGCACCTGGAAGTGAAGGAGGAACAGTACTCCTTCAGTCTTAAAACAAAGTTACTGTCCAGAAAATCTCATAAGAAGAAAGATATTTTCTTTGCATCACTGAGAACTTGTGATATTGTACAACAGGCTTAGTACTGCATCCTGCACAAAAAAAGCAGAATGTTCCTCTTTATGAAACCCTGTGAGGATAGTCTGCCATATTAAACTTGGTGAAAATTATTTATTTAGAGAAGTACAGATGATTTGATAAATTGAAAACTGGGTTGACATTGGATTGGAAATAGGGGTGTGAGGGAGGATGAGGGAGCAGGGTGTGAGGGATGTGAATGTGATGCGAGGACTAGGATCAATCTTTTATCACTGCAGTGTGCTTTCATCCCTAATGGATCCGACTTGAGCAGAGCTCTACCTTCCGTCACATTGCACAAGCAGGAGGAAAAAGGACTCACGGAAAGAACAAGAGGGAGCAAGAGAGGTAGACGGAGCAACACGTGAGAAAGAAAGACGGGGGGAGTGGTTCAAAACAACCTACCAAAAATAATCCCAACATGTCAGCAAAATAACATGCCAACATATTATTTTGCCGACATGCTGTCATAGCGTTTCCAATTACCTCTGGCCCTGAGTGCATCTGCAGGAGTTAGGAAACACTCCTGATAAGGACGGCGGAAATTGAGTCACTTCACAGCATGAAGAATGACTTTGAAAATTTCCATCAAGGATCCCAAGAGATACCTTGGTGTGCATGGGTGGACTTGCTTTCCTTGCCATGCAAGCTGAGTGAGAGACAGACATGCTGACAGACAGACACGCTGACAGACAGACAGACTATTCTTGAAGAAGAGGCGAGTCCATCTGTGTATTCAAGCAGTGAAAATAACATTGCGGAGAACAAGGCACGACGACTCTCAGAGGACACTCTGCTCTCCCTATGCTGAACAGGCTCATTCATGTGATAGAAAATAAGAAATATCTAGGCAGTGAGGTAGACACAAAGGGAAGGAGAGAGAAAAAACTAAACAAAGCTGCGAAGAAAGTTGAAACGTATAATATCACTTCATTATCCTGCCATCTCATAGTCAATTTAAGTAGAATATCTTTAGTGCTTCAGAGAGAGGGGACATGTAGCAGTACATTGTATCACCACTTCTCCACTCTGTCCATCAAGTAACTGAAGCAAACATGCTCAACTTTCTACATTTTACTGATTCCAGCAATACAAATACTATACTTAAGATGAATGGTTTCTCGGGGAGAATGCAGTCATTATCAGTACCTGAGAGTTAACTGAGCAACAGGGACTAATACAGTTCAACAAGGAAAACTAGGTGCAGGTACATAATACTTTAACTGAAAAAGAAAAAAAGAAGTAACAACAAAAGGAGTACTAGAACTAAAATAAATGACTGGCAGCCAAGTTAAAGCTATGATATATGCTTGAGTTAAAGTTGTCCATTTGGTCCTTTCCCCTACAACCATTTATTATGATGACATTATCTCGTTGCAACCAAGTTCACCGTGTGAAACACACAAACAGAGATAACACATGAGGTATAACTGTGTAACTCCCACAGTCAGTGAGGCACAAAAATAATCACCTCCCGAGGGTGAGGGGGTGAGGGGGTGAGGGGGTGAGGGGTTTCCAATCGATGGCTCTGATTGGATAACAAATACAGACTGTTAATAAGCTCCCAAGTTCCACTATCTGACACATAGCATGCTGACAAATGTTAAATACGAGGCTAGCCATGCATAACGATGACTCCTTTTTTAAATAGGCTTAGAGTGGTTTGGTGCATTAGTGTTGGCATTTCAGATGTGTAGCACGGTAACAGTTAAATGAGGTAGGAACATGCAGCGAGTGAGCTGAACTCTGCTCATGCCCTCCATAAATTAATCTTTAATACTACAGTGGTAAAAGGAGCAGCCTGTGTGGCGGGAGGCCTGTGCAAGAGATAGCCTGCACTTGTCTAATAGTTCCAACACACTTCGCACACAAAAGCCAGAAGCTGGCTCTCTGACTTATACTGGGAGTATACTCCAAGCACAAAAAGAAAAACACACAGAAAACACCTGAGTGCCCAAAGAGTGGAGTTTCACCCAAACAGGTTTGAGTCCTTTTGTTTCATACAGAAATACATGGGTGGCGGGTCTAGTGTCAACAGGTACATGTAATGACACAGCTCAGCTCCCAGAGACAAAACACAAGATGTGCTTTGTTTCTCTGCCACTCGCAAAAGAAATGCACATACAAGTTGCACTGATTATTAATAATAATAGCTGTCTTTACATGCAGGCTGAAACATACAGCAAAGCCACAGACAGATCTGACAGGCTGACTTCAGAGAAACTTCCCGACACTGCCATTTAAACAGGACACATTCTAACAATCTCCGAGAGAAAAGCCCTTACACTCACCGAGTGAGAGGATCTTCGCCTTCTCTTCTGTGTCTTTATTTCCTCTGTCAGTTTTAATTCTCTCCTTCTCTTTTCCTCACTCGAGGGAATCCTTGACTTGTGACAGAGCAGCAGAGCCGGTTGTGTGGCTTGTGTGCGAGGCAGTGAGTGAGTGTGTGTGCGAGTCCAGAGTCCGGAGGTCAGAGGCAGTCGGACGTGGTCACGGAGAGATTTAAAGGATGTCGCGACTTCTCTGCTCTATCTTACTGCCTTCGCCTCGCTTGCTGCCTCAGGAATGCACTTCTCCTGGGTGTCCCTACCACAGCCAAGATCTGAAAGACTGCTAGGGTTCTCTCTCTCTCTCTCTCTCTCTCTCTCTCTCTCTCTCTCTCTCTCTCTCCACCCCTCCTCCTTCTCTCTGTCTCTCACCCACACAGAAACACACCCTTTCAGTCACTCCTCCCTCTCTCTCTTTCTCTCCAACCTTTTCTGCCGTGCTGACAGATCAGATACCTCCCCCATTCAGGTAGTTGAAAGTGTGTTTTTTTATTTTTTTTTTTCCGGCTTTGTCGTTCTCTCTCTGTATCAATTTTCTCAGTTAATCTCTTTGTATTCTACATTCCCCAATGACACAAAGGGCTGCATGTAAGAAAGCTCAGAGATAAGCGCAGAAAAAACTTGAAACTCTTTGCATGCATACGAGTCTCTACTGTTAGTAGGATCTATTACCTGAGGGTTAAGATAGCCACCCTGTTGCCTCACATGAACAGCTGATTACACAAATGAGTCTGTCAGGTGATTTTCTTCCTTTTCCTGGAATGAGGTCATAGTCCGGCAGAGCAGGTGCAGTTGGAGAGCCTGCGTATGAGTCTGTGTTTGAGTTGGACAACACCCTGTGGGAAAATGGGAGAATGAAGCAACACAAAGCTGACCACCCTGGTCCAGAGAGCAACACACGTACAAAACAAAAGCCTAATCAATTATCACTCCTCAACATTAATTTAGGAAACAATGCCACAAACCTGAACCTTCTATCCCCACAGCCCCCTCCCACACACAAAGACAGATCTAAGACTTGCGTGACCAATGGGTCAGGCAGAATGTGTGTGAGCCCCTCAGCATAAGCTGACCCCTTTTTTTCTATTGACACCTCTTCTCTCTTTATCATCACATCTCCCTAAATCTTACATTAGAACCATTATTAGTCTTTTCTCCCTTACCATCCCCCCTAAACCTGAAACTAAAGACTGAAGCCACTGAAAATGGACCCGACACCAAGCAGATTTCATAAATGTAAAACAAAAGTGAGACTGTCCCGTCTCTCATGGAACAGAAACAGAACATTTTTTAAATAAATACAGCACAGAGTAAATATAAAACATATTAGCCCGCAGACTATGTGCATAGGATAATGAATAGTAAAATCATTTGAATAAGCATATACAGCAGTACCTCTCCTGGAACCATCACCTTATCGTGGTGGAGAGGTTTGTGTGTCCCTATGAACCTGAGGGCTGTGTTGTCTGGAGCTTTGTGCTCCTGGTAGGGTCTCCCAAGGCAAAGTGGTCTCAGGTGAGGGGCCAGACAAAGAATGGTTCAAAAACCCTATGAGTGACCGAGGAAGAGATGGAGTGACCCTGCCCGGAGGAAGCCCGGGGCCCCCATCTGGAGCCAGACCCAGATGGAGGGCTCGTCAGCGAGCGTCTGGTGGCCGGGTTTGCCACGGAGCCCGGCCGGGCACAGCCCGAAAAAGCTACGTGGCATCCATCTCTCCATCCCATGGGCCCACCACCTGTGGGAGGAACCGCTGGGATCGGGTGCGCTGCCACATGGGTGGCAGTGAAGGTCAGGGGCCTCGACGGACCAGACCCGGGCAGCAGACGCTGGCTCTGGGGACGTGGAATGTCACCTCTCTGTGGGGGAAGGAGCCGGAACTGGTGCGGGAGGTGGAGCGCTACCGGTTAGATCTGGTGGGGCTTACCTCTACGCACAGTCTCGGTTCTGGAACCATACTCCTGGATAGGGGTTGGACTCTTTTCTTCTCCGGAGTTGCCCAGGGTGTGAGGCGCCGGGCGGGTGTGGGGATACTCACAAGCCCCCAGCTGAGCGCCGCTACGTTGGAGTTTACCCCGGTGGACGAAAGGGTCGCCTCCCTACGCCTGCGGGTTGTGGGGGGGAAAACTCTGACTGTTGTTTGTGCATATGCACCAAACAAGAGTTCGGAGTATTCGGCCTTCTTGGAGACCTTGAGTGGAGTCCTATATGGGGCTCCAGTGGGGGACTCCATAGTTCTGCTGGGGGACTTCAACGCGCACGTGGGCAATGATGGAGACACATGGAGAGGCGTGATTGGGAGGAACGGCCTCCCTGATCTAAACCAGAGTGGTTGTTTGTTGTTGGACTTCTGTGCTAGTCATGGATTGTCTATAACGAACACCATGTTCGAACATAGGGATGCTCATAAGTGTACTTGGTACCAGAGCACCCTAGGCCAAAGGTCAATGATCGATTTTATAATCGTTTCATCTGATCTGAGGCCGTATGTTTTGGACACTTGGGTGAAGAGAGGGGCAGAGCTGTCAACCGATCACCATCTGGTGGTGAGTTGGGTCAGAGGGTGGGGGAAGACTCTGGACAGACCTGGTAAGCCCAAACGGGTAGTGCGGGTAAATTGGGAACGTCTGGAGGAGGCCCCTGTCCGACAGACTTTCAACTCACACCTCCGGTGGAGCTTTTCGTGCATCCCTGTGGAGGCTGGGGGCATTGAACCCGAATGGACAATGTTCAAAGTTTCCATTGCTGAAGCTGCGGCGAGGAGCTGTGGTCTTAGGGTCTTAGGTGCCTCAAGGGGCGGTAACCCACGAACACCGTGGTGGACACCGGTGGTCAGGGAAGCCGTCCGACTGAAGAAGGAGTCTTTCCGGGATATGTTATCACAGAGGACTCCGGAGGCAGTGGCAAGGTACCGAAGGGCCCGAAGGGCTGCAGCCTCTGCCGTGAAAGAGGCAAAGCAGCGGGTGTGGGAGAAGTTCGGAGAAGACATTGAGAAGGACTTTCGGTCGGCACCAAGGTGCTTCTGGAAAACCGTTCGCCACCTCAGGAAGGGGAAGCGGGGAACCATCCAAGCTGTGTACAGTAAGGATGGGACGCTGTTGACCTCAACTGAGGAGGTAATAGGGCGGTGGAAGGAGCACTTTGAAGAACTCCTAAATCCGACTAATACGCCCTCTATGGTAGAGGCAGAGCTGGAGGATGATGGGGGATTGTCGTCAATTTCCCGGGTGGAAGTTGCTGAGGTAGTTAAACAACTCCACAGTGGCAAAGCCCCAGGGATTGATGAGATCCGTCCAGAAATGCTTAAAGCTCTGGGTGTGGAGGGGTTGTCTTAGTTGACACGCCTCTTCAACATTGCGTGGAAGTCTGGGACGGTGCCTAAGGAGTGGCAGACCGGGGTGGTGGTTCCCCTTTTCAAAAAGGGGGACCAGAGGGTGTGTGCCAATTATAGGGGTATCACACTTCTCAGCCTCCCTGGTAAAGTCTTCTCCAAGGTGCTGGAAAGGAGGGTTCGGTCGATAGTCGAACCTCAGGTTGAAGAGGAACAATGCGGATTCCGTCCTGGTCGTGGAACAACGGACCAGATCTTTACTCTCGCAAGGATCCTGGAGGGAGCCTGGGAGTATGCCCAACCGGTCTACATGTGCTTTGTGGATCTGGAGAAGGCCTATGACCGGGTCCCCCGGGAGATACTGTGGGAGGTGCTGCGGGAGTATGGGGTGAGGGGGTCCCTTCTCAGGGCCATCCAATCTCTGTACAACCAAAGCGAGAGCTGTGTCCGGGTTCTCGGCAGTAAGTCGGACTCGTTTCAGGTGAGAGTTGGCCTCCGCCAGGGCTGCGCTTTGTCACCAATCCTGTTTGTAGTATTTATGGACAGGATATCGAGGCGTAGTCGGGGTGGAGAGGGGTTGCAGTTCGGTGGGCTGGGGATCTCATCACTGCTTTTTGCAGATGATGTGGTCCTGATGGCATCATCGGCCTGTGACCTTCAGCACTCACTGGATCGGTTCGCAGCCGAGTGTGAAGCGGCTGGGATGAGGATCAGCACCTCTAAATCGGAGGCCATGGTTCTCAGCAGGAAACCGATGGAGTGCCTTCTCCAGGTAGGGAATGAGTCCTTACCCCAAATGAAGGAGTTCAAGTACCTTGGAGTCTTGTTCGCGAGTGAGGGAACAATGGAGCGGGAGATTGGTCGGAGAATCGGCGCAGCGGGTGCGGTATTACATTCAATTTATCGCACCGTTGTGACGAAAAGAGAGCTGAGCCAGAAGGCAAAGCTCTCGATCTACCGGTCAGTTTTCGTTCCTACCCTCACCTATGGTCATGAAGGTTGGGTCATGACCGAAAGAACGAGATCCAGGGTACAAGCGGCCGAAATGGGTTTCCTCAGGAGGGTGGCGGGTGTCTCCCTTAGAGATAGGGTGAGAAGCTCAGTCATCCGTGAGGAGCTCGGAGTAGAGCCACTGCTCCTTCGCGTCGAAAGGAGCCAGTTGAGGTGGTTCGGGCATCTGGTAAGGATGCCCCCTGGGCGCCTCCCTAGGGAGGTGTTCTAAGCACGTCCAGCTGGGAGGAGGCCTCGGGGAAGACCCAGGACTAGGTGGAGGGATTATATCTCTAACCTGGCCTGGGAACGCCTTGGGATCCCCCAGTCGGAGCTGGTTAATGTGGCTCGGGAAAGGGAAGTTTGGGGTCCCCTGCTGGAGCTGCTACCCCCGCGACCCGAGACCGGATAAGCGGACGAAGATGGATGGATGGATGGATGGATGGATATACAGCAGTAAAGTCCATCCTGCTGTTAACAACTGTGTCATGCACCAAACTGCTGGTGTACAAAATAAACTATGATACAGCCTTTAGAAGGTACAGGCATGTTTAACTAATGTTATTAAAGCTGTTGTTGTTAACCAGGATTTTTTTAAGCGATACAAATATAAATATTTCAGAATTTAAAAAATCTATCAAAATCAAAAACTATATATCTGTGGAAATTCATTTTTTATATAAAACATAACAACATAAACAAAAGGTTTTTGCCCTAAAATCAGTTTTGTGACCAAGATATGTTCTGAGCAGGACATTTTACAGCGAAGAAATAAACTTGTCAGTGCTCTCTGGTGGATGGACTATGACATCACTGTTTCTAAACTACCTCAAAAATATCTTTGGCACTCCTGTACGTTTTTTTCTTGTCACTTATCGGCCAATATATACGGCGTTACAGATATACTGTACTATACTGTATAATATACTGTTATTTTAACCCACATTTTATACTTCTTTCTGGTTAAATTTGTTATTTGTTATGCACCCATGGCTACTTAATGTCTCAGAATTTTGACTATCTAACTGTTACTTTAAGTTTGCTTATTTTCCTTGTGTGAACTAAGCACATTAAAACTTTTGAATATTAATGAATTTCTGTTACATTAAAGCCATTGCCAAATGAGTTGCTACAAAGCTAACTGAGACCATCAGCTCCACAAAACTCTCTCTGTATTTCTCAGTGTGACTATGTTCAGAAGATTTTCGCGCGCAGAAACTCGAGTGAAGATAATTACTTCTTCTGAAGAGCCCTTTTTTTTTTTTTTCCTCCGTGTCCTCCTCGGCTACTAGCAACTGCGTGAGGGGGTTCGCGATCACGGAAGGCTTGTATCATGTGGACACGCCGACAGTTTTGTTGTCATTACTTAGAATTCCTCATGGGGGCGACAGAAACTATGCACTATAGCTGTAAATAATACATACTGAAACTAATGCTTGTTACAAAATGTGTAAGAATTTGGTGGCAAAAAAGTCCAGAAAGGGATTTTTTTTTAAGTTTAAAAAACAAGTCAGACAAAAGTGAAAAGAGAAGATGATGCCAGTTTCAAAATACACCAAAACATTTTACTTTCTACTCCACAGCATCGGGCCATCAACAATACCTACTTCATCCTTGTGTTTACCTAGCCTTTATCGGACGTTAGATTGAATTCTGATCCGACTAATGAGCACATGCAGTCACAGGGCCTAATGACCAGTGTGCACATTGTATAAAGCAGACGTTCCAAAAATAAATGTCTTAGATTAATTGCATTAATTTGATGCATTAAATCATGCACACAAAAGACCACTGTGAAGACTGCTGTAGCTTTTAGCCAGGCTGTGTCATAGAGGCCCGCAGAGAGTCGGTTCTCATCCATGTGAACCGTTTCTCTGTTCTGCCTATAAAGCAAAGCTTTTGGCACATCTCAAAGCTGTGTTGTCTGACAAATCACTTGAACCACACTGTTAGGGGGAGAGACTCCTGAGGCATTGCTAAGCTACTAAAGGCCACACTGAGAAAAGGCTGAGGTGCCAAGGAGGAGTGACATTTTAAAAGCTGCAGAGCAGTAAGTACACTTTATGGATCTTGACAGACTATTACTTCAGTGGTCCTGTGCTTGTCTATCGTCAGAACCACACCCTGTTCATCTTTTTTTTTTGTAAGACATGACCTGACTTGGTTAACAGGTGGTGAGTCTTCCTCATCGGTTTGAGAGTCTGAAGCTGGAAAGACAACAGGGCTGAAATCAGAGTGGTGGGTGAGGGTATTGTAATGTGATGTGGAGGATTATCAGTTCAACGCCTCCCAGACCTCTCTGTCACCTTCCAGGCATTCTTCAGGGCACCTCCCACTGCTGTGCCTCCATCATCCCACCCTCCCTGTCAAACCCCGCATATCATCCCTCTTTTTCTGCGTGACTCAAACATTCTTGCAACCCCCTTTCCTCCTCCTCCTCCTCCTCCTCCTCCTCCACCCTCCCTCTGCATTCAGCAAACAAAGCTAAAAAACAAACAAAGACAAGGTCTAAAAAGCTTGAAAATATGCGCTTTAAGAAGAAATCCTCCCCAATTGTGTACTTCTTGAACCATTTATCCCCGTTGCACAAAGGCTGAAAGTGCACTCAACTCCATATCCTGAATTGCTATTTGACTGTTTTCAATCACCACCTACTACTGAGTTAATACCTCGACAAGTGATAGTAGGTATAAATTTGTCCAAAGAGTGGCGAGCCAGCCATAACTCAGCTCAGACGAGACAAGAAGATGGCTCTCAGGCTGAGAAATAGACTGTTTGGGTCTGGCAGCAGTTCAATAGGTTCTGTGGAGGGGAGCAGAGTGAGGGGAATACATGCTGATAGTGTCTTTGTTAGCCATTATTCACCAAGAATGAACAGCATTAAGTTGCTGCCACAGCTCACCCCTTCCCGTCTTCCCTGTTGAAACCCCCACCCCTTCTTCTCTCTTTATTTATTCAGCCTTTCACTAAAAACGGCTTTCAACAGGTGGACAACAGGTCAGTCAAGACTAAAGCCTGGACAGTGACTGGAATGAGAGCAGACACAGCTCTATTTTCAGAAGCCTAAACTAGTTACAAAATCCTGAACTTTTGTTGACATCGGTTTTCATACAACGCAAGCAACGCAAGGTAGTAATGCTCTGTTTTTACCAAACATGCCTAAGTATAGCATTGCTGTCTCATTATGGTCAGGCCAGTGCTGTTGCTCCAGTAGTGTAACTATGTCTTGTGTATCATTATGACAAGCGAGATGGCTTTCACCAGCAAAGGTAATTGTACTGTTGAGACGTAAATATAGCACATCCCACACCAAGAACAGACAAAGACTTTTGTTTTCTTCCCAGAAAACCTGGCTCAGACGATGATTCATGTTTTGGAAGCAAATGCATGTCACTATATCATCTCCTTACAAACAACAACAGCTGTATTGAAAATACATTGCCAAGGTGAACCTGAGGACAAAGAGATAACAGGGGAGTACAAAGTGAAAAAGACAGGAAAAGAGGATCAATTGGATCAACATATACACTGCTGGTAACTTTGCATTCCTTCAAAAAAATACCTTTGGCTTATTTTTTGCTCTCTCAGAACACTCTTCAGATCGCACTAACGAAGCCCACACATAAGAGAATCTCGGTTAACTTTTAGCAGCTTCCAAGTTGTCAGGACTTCGGCCGCACTCCGGCACAACTCATTCTCTTCCCTTTTTATTCAGAACCAGTCCAGACTGGCTCAGGACCAAGTTGCCACCATTCAAAATGCACTTCTCCCACTGCATTTTTGAGGGGCTATATGAAAAGTTATTTTTAGAGAGGAAACAAATGTGGACCTAACTTCTAAGTTGCAACATTGTCCTTCAATGCTTTCAAGTGGTCATGTTGGAAGTAGCTAACTAATGCCTCAGAATGTCTCATCTCCTTCCTTCCTTCATCCCCTCTAGCGAAGCCAGTTTGTTTTCATCCCACTTCTAGATGTATATTCATTCTCTGTCCCTTGAGATAAAGCTGTACCATTAGTGTCACACTGTGCTGCTCTGTGCTGTTCCTATCAGTAAATGGAAATAGGCTACAGCCAGCCTGATTGGCACTGGGAGAAAGCTGTGACTGTCGTGGGGGCCTCAACTTTTCACTTATGCACAATTTGGATGGGATGTTGACGGTGGGCCTTTTCATTTGTCTCCGTGTCTTTCCCATGTAAAAAGTGCAAGTGAGCCAGGGAACAAAAGAGAGTTAAAGTCAAAGTCAACAAGACACTACTGCCCGGGACCCCCTCCGTACAAGCCTCAGGTCCGGGCTAAGCTGAGGATTTCTCAGGACAGAATGGGAACCCAAACCACAGGCTACAACCCTGGTCAAGGCTCGCCATGTGCACTGACAGAGCAAGGAAACAAAGAGTAGGCAAGATGAGATATTGCCCTGCGTGGGGGTCGGAACTGCTGATTTAATGATGATCTCAGTAAAAAACAAAAGCCACTGGATGCACAGGAAATGCTAGTTAGTGACAGGGGAGCTATCAGGTGGGAGCAGGTCAGGGGTCGGAGGTGAACAAAAGCTTTGTAAGCCCCACACAGAGCGAGGGAGAGGCCCCCGGTCGGGCTCACTGACGCCCAGTCCGTCTATCTACATGCCTCCGCCTGTAGTTTGTTTGTCTGACAATGTTTTCTTACATCTTTTTGTCGAGTCTAAATGCTTTTCCATTTGTCCTCCATATAGACATACATGTCCCCCACACTTTTGTCCGTTTATTCGAAATACTGTTTACGACACTGGTCTATTCCACTCAGTGTCTGGGGGAAAGGGCTATCCAAACACCTGCAGGAAAAACAGCATTTAAAAGCTTTAACTGCACCGAGCCTGTCATCTCTTTCCTTCGGTGGCTTTCCTGGATCAAAGGAAAGCTGTAGCTGTGTTATAGTAAGAACGTATTTTGTAGCTACAATTATGACCTAAAAGCACACACACAAACAGAGAAATGTATGCATGGCCTCTTACACACATCCAAAGACCTGATGACAGCAGTGCATAATGGAGTTCTCTAATCATACCATTTTAACAACAGACATTTTAGTTCGAAGCAGAGGATATATGCAAAAAGAAATTCACCAGAACTTCAAGCACAGACACTTGAAGACCTGTTGAATTTTAACAAGGCCGGTGAGACTGCCATTACCATCTTTATCGGGTTGCTAGAGGGTTTGAGTGTGTGCTGGAGTGGGCATGTGCATGGGACTGAATTAATGACGTACTGTACGTGTGTGTCGGTGGATATGCCAGATCACTAATCAGCGCTTAGACAAAGGCCATATGTGTGCAATGTCTGAGCATCTCTTCCACATATCTCCCACATACTCCCCTTCACGTGTGCGTAAAACCCTATCAGCAGGAATGTTAGGATTGTCGGGTCAGCAGTGGTGACATCATGGCAGCCCGTCAGAAGCAACAACAAGGCCTCAGTGCCAGTTTCCTCCTGGTTGCATCAGCTGTGCGATACCAGGCTGGGGATCAATGACACATATTCGAGACCTTCTTCCTTCTCACTTTATGAATCTCCAAAAATTCTATACAGACAAGCAATGGGTATGTCTAAGTCATCATATTCATGAAAATAATTTGATTTCCAAGCCACAGGGCTGCACAATTAATCGCAATTTTATCGAAAATGCAATATGGACTAGTGCAATATCCAAATCGTAGGGGGGTGCCATATTTGTCAGAGGCAAAATATGTGTCAAACCATTCTGAATAAAGTATTGTGGTGCTGCAGAGACGTCCCGGCCTATAAATCCTTTTAATTTTAATATTTTTCAATGAAAATGAGCATGATACAAAAATTATCGTTCCTTCCAATATCGTGAATCATATTGCAATTGCAATTTCAGTCAAAAAAATAGTAATTACATATTTTCATCATATCGTGCAGCCCTACATCTGACCGTGCAGCCTTAAATAAAAATATATGCCTGCAGGTAACAAGACTTGGTCCAATTTGTGTTCTCAAACATAGGTTGGCTCTTTCCTTTTTTAACACGCCCTAATGCATGACTTTACACAAAACGTGGGCTTCAATGAGACTCCAGACTCTTCACATGCTTGAGGTTGTCTAAGGTCAACAGCCAGACATAAATAGCTTTAGTTTTTACAAAGAGACAAGAGTATAGCCTGAGGGAAGGCTAACCTGCTGAAAAAAAGTATGAAAGGAACTACTTAAGCCCATGCAGCTTTTAAGATTCTGTGGATATATGCAGTAAAAATCAGCGAACCTAAACAGCCACACATGTAAGACAACATTATTCTTACTAAAATAAGTCATTTCTGCCACTGGCAAACTCTGCTTTCAAGTGTCCCTTGTCTATGTGAGGGGTCAAGTGTCAGCTAACAGATGCTGGCATGTGTTTGTGTTTGTATGTGCAAAGGATCCTTCAGGTCATCAGATAAAGTGCACCTGAGGGAGGGGCAGGGAGCCCGTTTTCAGCGTTGCCACGGTAACCCAACACAGACGTGACCACCTGGTTGGTGGAGCCCAACCAGGGGTGCAGAGAGGGCACCACTTCAGGACGGTAACCATGCCAGAAAATCCTCACAAAGTGGCCCGATTCCCAAACACAACCCATACTGTGTTTGAGCAGAGCGGAGAGCGCACACAGCTGTTGAATCTTTCATGGAACATAAAAAGGAACTAAGCCTACTGTGCAGCTCTTATTACAGCAGAGAAATAACTCTGGCCCATCTTGACCGAGTTATCTACACATAGTTTTAGTCATAGTCTGTCCTGTGGGACATTTAAATAGCCATGTCACGCCAACACACAGTTTATAGTAATTACAAAACACAATCATACTGCTGCTGAAAAGAATTTCTGAATGATTCATTATCAGTTAACATCACTTAATCTTATACGGTCACAGTGTTAACCCTTGTGTTGTCTTCCCGTTTTTTTTTACTTTTTCCAACGTTTTAAATTGTTAAATTTTTCTTCTACACATTTTCAACGCTTATTTCTACGTCCCATATTTTCTGATATAAAACAAAAATTGAAAACGGGTCAATGTGACCCGAAGTCAACACAAGGGTTAAGCAGCATTTTCCTTAACACGTCAAATGATGTTACCATGTTGACTAATAAGAGCATCTGTCACATAGACAAAGGCTAAGTTAGATGTAACTTTAAAACAAGTCATTGTTTAATCAATGACTAATATGTCCTTTACATTGTACGATTTTTGCAGTATTGAAAAGAAGTTCAGGCATGTGTTCCACTAAAAAAGAAACCACTCAGTGAAAAAAAACAACACTCAACAAACAAGGCCATTTGTTTCACTCACCTCCTGCAGTCTAATGGTCTCTGTGACTGCCTGCCCGATGAAAAAGGAGAAGAGGGAGAGGAGGAAGAGCCACACAGCCCTGTCACTGTCTGTGTGCCGTGCTCACGGGCTACCTGATCCAACACAGCCTGTACAAGAGAGTGACAGAGACTGAGAGAGACCGGCTTAGAGCAATGCAGACGGGAGGGGGGAGGGGTGGGGGGTGGGGGGTGGGGGGGGGGGCAGCTGCAGAGAAAAGTGAAGTGGTGCCGCCATTCCCCGTCACCCAGGAAACCAACGCTCTTTCAAAGAAAATCGGCCAATGGAAAACACCGGCAATTGTGTTCAGACAAAAAGTCACATGACTGCCAAAACACCACTCCCTATGCACGGAGGGAGAAGGGAAGAAAATAAAAGAAGTATGGTGTTGGGGGCTGGAGGGTGATAAAGAAGGGGGAATACAAACAGACAAGGGCAGAAAGAAAAAGAAAAACAGAAAAAGAAGTGAAGTAAAGCAGATAGTGAGTAGTAGAGAATTTGAGTTGGGTCATAGGGCAGGGAACAGGTCACCAGGCCTGACTCCATCCCATAACTGCAAGGAGGAGCAAACTATTTCCACCTCATCTTCCCCACAGCAGCTTTCTACCAAACTGCTTGGCTGTAGCCTTTTCATTTTTGCTAAGATGAACAATGCTGAGCAGCACAGTGTGACACTAATGGCACAGCTCTATCTCTAGCTGACACACTCAGACATTACCTATCTACTCCCATATTGGGCTATTTATACACAGAGCGTACAAAACATTCAGGAAAAAGTTTCTTCCTACACTGTGTTCAACCCATGTTGTATTGACCATCACTCGATAACCAAAAGCCCTTTTGAAAGTTACCTCATCACTTTTGTCACAATTTCTCTTTCATCACATTAGGTGAAATCAATAAGGAAGCACAAGTTAAAGTGTAGGTTTTGTCAGCTGGTTATCAGTAGATGTTGCTGTTAAATGCTACAGTAGGGTTCAGATTATAACAAACTCATGACTCGTGATGTTTCATTTGTTTTTATTTCCATGTAGGTTGTTAAACATTTAAAATTGTAGTTTATTTTCATTAAGGGTTAGGAATTATTCTTTAAGATAGTTTTTTTTTTTTTTTTTGATAGCGGGGACACCTTTTAAAGTTAGGCTGACAACAAAAATGCGCACAAATAAGGTGCCCAAAAAGGAAACAGAAGAGAAATCTGAATTCCCACCATTAAAATTTTTTTTTTTATATGCCAATAATTAGGCATTTTCTACAATTGTTCTGACAATTCTTTGATGGCTGATGAGACATTGGCTCTGGCTCATGTGTGTGTTTTCTTTACAGTGGTGGTTGTCAACCTGTGAGTAATTACAATGGGCTTGCTTTTGTCAACCGGTCAAAAGCAGAGGGTATTCATTACAAATACTTTGATCATTAGTCTTTAAATGTAACAGCCATAAATAAATTATAGCAAAACAGGTAAGGCAAAGAAATAAATGAACTGTTCCATTTCTTACTATAGTGTCCAGTATCTATCAGAATCCTGCTGCCACATAGCCTAGAAATCTAGACGCACCCTATCGGCAGCAAATGTAATTTGCAGCCAGGGGGTCTAGCAACTCTCTGTTGGCTTGCGAGCTGGAAAAGCCAAACTCCAGCCGGGCCAATCACATCGTGTATAGAGTCGGTGGGCGGGCTTAACATAATGACGGCAGAGTTACGACGGTTCCACGTGAATTCCCTGCTACTTGAAAACAAAGACGATGGCTGCTGCTGCTGCTGGCGAACAGCGGTCTTTCGAATCGGCTTTGGCCGCGACTCTGGGGACTTGGAGTTAAGCTTTTCTTTGAGAAAAGAACAAAGAACGGCACTGAAGTCATTCTTAAAAAAGGAAGATGTGTTCGGAGTTTTGCCGACCGAGTACCTTCTTCGGTGCTCTGCCTGGTTGTAGCGCTATCCTATTGCGTGCAGAGGGAATTTGAAAGACAACCGTTTATCCCGCCCCTCAGATTGAGCCCTGCCAATGGTTAGTTCCCAGACCCAACATCTTGATGTGGGTCTGGCTTATCAGGCTAGCTGCCACACTCAACTATCTCAACTATGTATGCCATCATTCACATTCACTTTTTGTTCTATTTTAAAGTGCAAACTAGTAGGTCATGTGAGGTCTATGAGGGCATATTCAAGCACACTTGCTATATTTATTCATGTTTACACCGCAAACACAAAATGGTTGGAGTGGAACATCAATCAGAAGAGAGAAAACCTTTGAACCAACGGTGCCAGCCACAGTGGTGTGTGATGAACATGGCTGGGAAGTACAGTGCAGATCTACAAAATGAATTTCCCCAAGGGAACAAATAGCATGTTTTACTACATGGAGTGGCATGCAAAATATTATTGTTTAGGGTGTTAAGAATGATAATGGTATGCTATCAAATCAATTATATTTTTATACGTAGCCCCAATATCATAAATCACAAATTGCCTCAAGGGGCTTTAGAATCTATACCCTCAATCACCGCAAGACGCTCCATTCTGTCTGCACGCTGTCCGCATAACTTTAAATTGCGCAAATCAAAACAAAGAGATACTTCAACTCTTTCCTTTTGGGTAGCACCCTGCTTACACCCAAAAGGGAACAGTCCACTTACTGTATTTCCAAAACAGTACCATGCTTTAGATGTAGAGGTGCTGACCCTCATGTTGAACAACAACAACAACAACAACAACAACAACAACCCCTTTGCAAATAGTCAGAGCCCAATAAAGCCAGCTGAGCCACATCATCTGCAAAAAGCAGCGATGCAGAAATCCCTTTTCAGGTTGACTAATTTGATTCAATATTAGCAGACGCCTGAAGAGAGAGTGAAAATGCTTTTTGCATAGTAGGAGTTATTTTCTCATCCTATCCGATCCCAATAATCTTCCAACCCCTAAAATCATTCTACTAGTAGCAGAATGATCCTACGCCTGAGAAGAACCACTAGTTTGCAGGATAGTGTAATCTGAAAGCATTCTGAATAAAGAGACAAATACTGAAACATTTTATATGAGCCATTTGTAAGTAAAAAACTTCACTTTCTTCCCAAGTCTCAAAATCTCTATGAATGTGCATTGTAAAATTGTTGTGTTTTACAATGCAAACTGGTATCTGCCCAGGGTAGTAAACTAAATTACAGTGAGGCTCTCCAGCGTACATTCCCAACAGAACAGTACGACTATACAGTCTACCAATGTTAGGCAACGGGTTTATTACTCAGACTGAAATCACACATCTATCACTTTCTCAGCAATATACTGTACACTTGAACACAATCATCTGCCTTGTAATATATCGCCTCAGCGCCAGTAAATTGCTCTGTGGCAGGCAGATCTCATTCTCTGAAAAGCATTTAGGAAGTGAAAAGTGGCCCAATTACCTCTCCACAGAGTGAATGTGACAGGATAGCTGATGAGCCAGGGCAAGGGAAGGTGACAAACCTGACAGTATCCAACGCATGGACAGAAATGACAAAACTAAGCCTCCACCATTGATTTAAAAAAAAAAGAAAGAAAAAAAGGTAATTGAGAGGACTACCTGAGGATTAACAATCCTGTATCAGCTTGTCAATAGATAATAGGCACATTCTGGCACTGGGCTTACTGCAAGTTCTTGGCATATTCTTGCAAATGGAACATACAACCTGGAGATTAGACCTAATCATAAAATGAGTTCACAAGTTTGGGGAATAATAACTTTCAGTATGTGCAAGCTGCTCTTCTTTATTCACTAAACTGTCCATCCATTCTGCTTAAGACTATGTATAGTATTAAACTGAAGAGAAAAATCTAAACAGAGCCTGTGGAGCTACATTTACACTAACATGAAGCAAAGTCAAATATGTGATATTTGGTACTTGATATTACAAGACAGCTGGTAGACTAGATATAGTTTTCCTCTACGACTGTTACATTAGATAATGATAAATAATTTCATTGCTGACAGCCATTTGCTTGAGATGCATTGTGTGTGTTTGTGTGTGTGTGTGTGTGTGTGTGGAGTGCTGGACCCCACAACTTTAAAGGGCTGTTTGAGGGTTAAGACTTGGTTTTAGGATTAGGGTTAGACTTAGGTTATGGTTAGGGTGAGGGTAAGGGTTAAGGTTAGGCATTTAGTTGTGATGGTTAAGGTTAGGGTAAGGGGCTAGGGAATGCATTATGTCAATGACGGGTCCCCACTATGTGTGTGTGTGTGTGTGTGTGTGTGTGTGTGTGTGTGTGTGTGTGTGTGTGTGTGTGTGTGTGTGTGTGTGTGTGTGTTTTCAGCTGGTAAACAACAAGTCCTTATTCTCTAGTACTGAGCAGCTGGACAGATGAGTGACCCTGGAGGGATATTATAGTGTGGAGGGGACAAAGAGGTCAAGCAACTAAACCCTTTACAGTCAACTTTTTCGACTTTTCATTGTATTCCAGCATTTTTAACTGAGTGAGCTGCAAATATGTTATGGCAAAACACTAAAGGAAAATACTAAATACATTTCTATTGCAGCACTAAGCATAAATCAATTCCCAGAATCAGAAATACTTGATTGTAATTATTTACAGAGTATGCAAGGGAGGCCAAAAGATCCCAAGGGTCTCCTTTGTTTGGATAAAAACAAACAAATAAAATAAACTTAACTAAATACATTTTAAAATACAACTTATTAGTATCAAAACATAAAGTCATTATTCTGTAACAAAAAAGTCACACAGATAAGACAGGTGGTAAAATGAACCTAAATAAGTAATATAAGAATACACTAATAATTTCAAGAAAAGAAAAGAACTAAGACTAAACGTTACATATGCCAGTTCTGGGATTATCTGAGGGTGTTTCTTTCTTTTGTTTTTAAGACTGACAGGGACTGACCTGACACTGATCCAAAGACATGAATAAAACATGTATGAAATTCTTATAGCCAAGACATGATGAGGCCACAACAACATTTTACAAAGTTGAGCTATTCATTAGAGCTGCAAAGATTAATCGATTAATCGATTAGTTGTCATCTCTTAAATTAATCGCCAACTATGTTGATAATTGATTAGTCGGTTTGAGTAATTTTTTTAAAACAAAAGTCAAAATTCTTTGATTCCAGCTTCCTAAATGTGAATATTTTCTAGTTTCTTCTCTCCTCTGTGACAGTAAACTGAATATCTTTGAGTTGTGGACAAAACGAGACATTTGAAAACGTCATCTTGGGCTTTTGGGAAACACTGATCCACATCTTTCACATTTTACAGACCAAACAACTAATCGATTAATCGAGAAAAAAATCAACAGATTAATCGACTATGAAAATAATCGTTAGTTGCAGCCCTACTATTCATGTGGTCGATCGGTGACGTGGGAAAGATAAAGAAAAGGGAAGAATGCAACATGATAGAATTAAACAAGTACGTAAAAGTCAAAAAACAACAGAGAAGTGGAGGAAGTACAAGCAACAGACAAACAATAGATGCACAGGGACAAACTAGAAAAGGAACTAAGTAAAATGACAAGTTCCTCAATAAAATCAATCTACTCATTTAGCACAATAATGAGTTTCTCAAAAACTAATCAATAGCAGTTGGGCGGCTATTGAAATAATTGTAAATATTTCCCTCACTGCCAACAATTTCATTGTGCAGTATAAATTATGGGTGTATTTTAACATAATTGTAAAAAAAAAAAAACACACACACAAAAAACAATGAATTGCTAATTTAATGCAAAATACAAATATCCTTGCACAATTTGACACGCAGATGATGATGACGATTATGAGGATGATGATGATGATGATGATGTAATTAGACCTATCTGTGTTGTTGTTGTTGTTGTTGTTATTGTGCTGTTGCTGTTACATTGCTGTGATTAAGTAGGCCTATTATTGTCATTTTTATTTAACTTTAGCATGATAATAGTGTTTTTAAAAACGAAAGTAACCTACTAAAATTACAGTTATTGACAACTTAACAGACACAACGTTTACTAGATTTTGAACATATTTTGGTGTTAAAGTATCTATGCTAAATTAGTCGACCACCACTATTTGACTACATAGGCATTAACATAACAAAGCAACAAAGCCAATTTACTAAGAGCAAGTTCGTCGACGAACTTAAGTGTAATTTAGGCCTAGCGTGAGTCAGTGAGAAAAGTTTTGTATCCCAGGCAGTTCATCGTTAGCCTGTCATCACCCTGCAGGTGCAGCGCTCTGAGCAGCCAGTAGCACTTTGTTGCATCCTTTACCAAAAACATTTAAATGTCACATTATTCTGGCAGAAAATAAAACACAAGGTGTAAAAAAACAACTTACAAGGGATTTAGTAGTCGATCTTGAAATGACGGACAACCGAGAGCTTCATCCTCTGTCTCTAGTCCCCGACGTCACAAGTGCTCCCTGGTGTCATTGTCAAGCCATCCAGGAAATAGAAATAAAACCGTTTCCGGTTACTATTTCAAATTAAAATCATTAAACTAGAATATTGTTGTAAAAGTAATAGAGTGATAATGGGAAAAAGCTATGCAACTACGGAGAAATGTTCAATATATTTTTTTCAAGAACATGAAATCATATGCAACCCCTGTGTGCTTATACAAAATACCATATAAAAGTAGCAACTAACATTTTAGAGGGGCGGTGACTTGATTACTTGTCACCAAAAATAGTTTACCAGTGTCAACACGGCTTGAGAAAGTCCCACACACACACAGCACAGAACAGTAAATCTGTAACTGATGGCAGCAGATAGCTTACACTAGGCTACATTGTTGGATTATCATATTATATTATTGTTGGGTATGTAACTAATTACAAGAGATTACACTTTGAAATCACCCCTCCTTGCAATCCCTAGACTACATCTGATGTATGGGGGCATGTGACATCATTCATAGAGGCCATGAGGTGATAGAGTCTGATGAAACAGATGCAGGGAGCGTTCTCTTTAAAATATAGGCAACAACATGTCATCACATGTGTTTTAACTATGATTAGGAGGAAGTATTAGAAGAGGAAGGTTGTAATTGCTTCTGTAATAATCTTTTCATCACATGAAATTGTCATTAATAAAGTATATGCCATTATGCTGTTCCCTAAACAAAAGGAAGAGAAGCCATGCTATCACCAACCTCAACAAGGTTGGCCAATTAGATTTGTACTGGAATGCTTCAATTTACTTTTTTAAAAAATGTGTTGGCCCAAACATGTCTATAATAAAGTACTGAAAAGCTAAATAATTCACAAAATAATCTATAGCATATAAAGGGTAAATCACATATCCCCATATCCAGATGAATTTAGAAAAAATGAATGCTGCCTCAAATGTTGCACTGGTATCTTTCTGTGCCAAACATTCCCTAAAACCACTGAATCATGTTTATGGGGTTACGTGTGGGTTTGCCAACACACATAAAACTAAAATAAATGTTGTATTCGTCCCAAAAATTACGATCACTGCTCTAAAACAAGACTTTTTCAAAGCATTTCTTCTGCTCATAGGTACTGAACCATGACCTTGAAACAGATTGAGCAGGATATGCAGTATTAGCTGCAGTATATCAATTCAGCATTACAAAACAATGAGTCAGAGGACGAACTGCTGATACAACTTCTCCATACAGTGTGACTTGCTTTTTGAAAAAAAATCTCTTTATCTCAGATTGCTTTTATACAAAACATCACAAAAGCAAAAAAGTTCATTCATTTAATTGGTTTTTAGTTAAAAAATAATTCTCTGTTATGTATTTGGAGCTGCTGAGGGGCTCGCTCATGTTAAAAGTAAACCAACATTAATGGTGGAACTCAGGCAGGTATATATTAATACAAAGACAAATGAAATTATCTGTATACAGTACATTACATGTATGGTATCAGCATACAGATGTATCACCTTCCTTTGTCACAAAGATGAGATTCAATTCAGAAAGCTCTAAATCTAAAGCAGTAATTGTGAGTAACTTAATGCCTTTTGTATACCATTATGGACTGCATGTCTGCATGCGGTTGTAAAGGTGTCAACAGAAAATAACTTATGGAGCCTTAATATCTTATCTTGCATTGAATGGAATGTTCCTTCCGGCTGTAGTCTTATTTGCACTAACAGCTTCTCCGGGGCCTGTCTGAACTCATGCTGTACGTATTTCCAGTTATAACGCCTGCGAGGAAAAGTGACCTGTATCAAGTCAAAACAAGAAGCAAGCTTCTTATGATGATTTAATTAAATTGGCATTCACTTTCAGTCAAAAAGTTATGTTGGTGTGTTTTTGTTTTCTTGTAATTTATTCACACCCATCTTGTTAGCTGTAGTTACAACACGAAGGAACAGCAGTATTGCATGCAGATAGATTATTATCTGGAACTCCTCTGATAGCTTTGAGTCCTAGTTGATATGATTATACATATAAATGAATCACAACAAACCCATCTGGTATTTGTTTTAGTGGTATTCACAGCATGTGTTGACACAGTTTCTCCACTTCAGTCGGACAGAAATATGCAGCTTGTGTGTATTTGTGACAGGGAGGGACTTATTTTGCTGTTGTGTGCTCTATTATCCATTATTGTTTACCTTGATAATATTAGCCTCCTGTTTTTTTTTTATGATCATCTCTGGGGAAAAGGTTTCACAAAGCAAATTTGTGAAGTGGTGGCACTGCAGTGCTATAACTATCATTTTAATTAGATTGTTTAGTTAAAAAGGCCACCTCCATGGCTTTTCTAACCACAGTGTTGTTTTATTAGATAAAAGAGAGACAATGGCTTTTTGGAAGAAACCATTTCCCCTTTGACAATTGTGGTAACTCAAAATGCTTTAAAGAAAATAAATCATTGCTAAAAAAAAAAAAAAAGTATTACTAAACTGAAACTGTTGTTAACTATATATCAAACATATTAGAGGAACTTGTTTTTCTTTACAATCTGATATTCAGCTTTTCTCAGTGTCTACCATTCCAAAGTAATGGAGGAAAACAAGGTGCTTTTGGTTTGTCACATCATCTGATAATAATTGGGGAGTGGAGGAAAGCTTCTCACAGGCCAGATTAGGTCCTCAGTCCCGACCAGCTGTGAGAATGATCCCTTTCAGAAAATTACAAGACAGAAAAGTAGGTGGACACTATCCCACTTTCCCACCATAAAATACTTCTCCTTTCATTCCACTCTCCCTCATCTGTGCCTTGAGACGCAATAGCACCAGTGAGAGGGGAGCAGGGCTGAAAACACCTGACAGGGAGAGAGGGAGCCAAGCAATGCAACAAACGAAGCTGCCCTGTGAGAGGATTATCGGAGGTGATACAGTTAGGCTATGTGATGGAAATAGTTGCTAGAAGACAAGAAATGCGCTAACACGTTACATAAGAGCTGTCTCACAGTTGAGTGGACATACACACATTGTACATTCCTATGTCTGACACGTGTACATCTCCATCTCCATGTCCATCACTGCGGTGAGGAGTATTAGCAGTGCTCTCAAGTTCTAATGCCTGTGCCTCGTTACTTTGACTCATTTATTTACATCCTGTTTCTGCGGATAGAACTGAAGCACATATGCCAGAAATATGGGAAGTGCTTTAATATGTGTGTGTGTGTGTGTGCGCGTGCGCTCACATCAGGTATGATTGGTGTGACACCTTCAAAACAAACCGCTACCTTTAACAATATACGTCCTTAAGAACTAATGAGGTATTAGATGTGGCTGCCTCTCTGGTCCTCATCCACCCAAATCACAACTGTGTCTCAGGACACAATCAGTCTGAGTGTCCTTCATGGTGCAATGGATGGGTAATTTTCCATAGCTCTAGGAAAACAACAGGATATGTCACAGTTAGAACATACAGTATAAACTCTAAATGGACTTGATTTGTTCCACTTCCATTACTCATGTTGCGTATCAGTCAATACATCATGAATTCTCTCCTGTATTGGCAGTGTGCACGGCCAAACCATGCATGCTTAATGCTAGTATATTGTAAATTACACTGTATGATGCAGATGTTGGCATGCATGTAGACAAACAGGGAACAACATGAATGAATCTTGTGTTTCAAGGTGGGGGATTTAAAGGGTTGCTCGACTGAGGTGGTTAAAACATAGACTATCTATGGTTAAAACAACAGAATTAGTTTTTGATAGACAGTGCCCTCAAGTGGCCAAATGTGACCATTACACCATGAATATCAGTCACTGCAGAAAACCTTAGCTGACATTATCCTTCACATTTTATCAACCGTACAGCTCAGTTTTAATAAAAAAAGAGAATCTCAAATCGATTGAAGTTTTTGTTTTAATTGGGTAAAACACAAGGTAGCATTTGAGTTAGAACAATTCAAAGTTTCAACCTGAGAAATGCAAAAGTGAGGTTTTAGTTACATTCCCTTTTATTATTCATCCAACACAGCCATCAGAAAACCAGCAATTCAGTAGCATTAGAAGGATAATCTCAGTGCTCCAAGATACACGGTTGTTAACACTCATACACTCGTTTTAATTACTCAATTACTCATGAGTTCACTGAATGTTGTTGTTGGTGTGAGTCCCAACTCATCTGGGAATGCTTTCAATATATTCCGGGTCTTTTTCTTTTTGTTCTTTTCCTCTTCTTTTTTTAAAAGGAGAGAGCGAACATCATATGGCAAAAATACAGGTAATTCCAACACACCTCAAAGCATGGAGTGAGTGAGCAAGATAATGCCCCGTAATGGCTTCCATGCTACCGCTTTGTTCTTAAGGGTATAGAACAGTCACACTAATCATACTGATCACTGACCAGGCATCCAAACATCTGCCCATTCTGTGGTCAGTCTGGCTGTGAGCTCCCTCTGCAGGGTTGGTGTATGTGGTGCTGGTGATGTTTCTGTAGAGCTGCTCTGGCTGTGTGAGGACGAGTAATTGCTGGTCTGTCCAGGACTTTGGACATCTGAGGCGTTAGAAGATGCTTGCTGCCAGACTGTATACTGGATAAGTCCATCTCTGTACTGAAAGATAGAGAACCTTTCTTTAGTACCACCCCATATGAACTAGTTAAGTTGAACTCAAAACGGTTACACAGTGTTAATTAACAACTAGTCACGATCAATTGAAGATCACATCATGCATGCATTTGGAAAAAAGACATGGTCATGTTGTTCAAACAATCACTTATGAATTGTACTAACATCCCCAGTTTAATTCAAAGTCGAATTCAGTATGCTTTCTACAAATGCATAGCATTTTGGAATGTACAACAATTTAAACTACATAAGCAAAACAGAAAAATGTATTTGTTATACTGTATACCGTGAATGCATACACATTGGTATATAAAAGTAAACGTTAATAATGCCATACCTTGAAACCATGAGCTCTTTACCCAGGGCACTTGTTGGAGGGGGGTGGGGTATGTGTGCAGGCAGGGGTAACAGAGGCACATCAGTCCTGGTCCACTGCTGGACCCTCTGGAGTGTCAGGTCCGTGTCTCCTGCGGTTGTACCTGTCCCAGGGGAGCGTCCTACTCTGCTGAGATCAGGTGAATGTTCGGAGTTGGTCTGGCTGTGTCGAAGCCTACGTGCGCGGATCCCTGGTGGCTTGCGATTAGCTGTTAGTGTGGCACTGAGAGGGGGAGAAGGGCACAGTCTGGTGTCTGGGGACAGGGAGAGTCGAGACACCTCAGGGGATAAGGCTTCTCCGTGATGCAGGTCTGAAAACACAATCATTACAAAAGCTTTAACAGCTGCCATTATACATATATAATTCTCTCAGTCTCTTTATAAGCAACAGCAAGTATGTTCATTTAGTGAGTATTCACCTGGGGAAACAGACTGGAAAGAGGAATCTGGGGAGTCAAGGCTTTCACCATGCTTCTCCGCTCTGTGTTCTTCATCACTGCTGTCATTCCTTACACCACCAAAGACTTCTTCTTCATCGTCATCTTCCCCTTCATCACTATGCTGGATAGCCAGGACCTGTGGTAATCTTTCTGTCTCTATGGCCTGGAGACGGCTGAAAAACAATGTAGAAATATATTTAGTTTAACCCCCCTAAGGTCAGAGGAAACCAGGTTGCAGTCTTGTATAAAGTACTTGAAAGCAATACTTGAGTAAAAGTACAAGTATCTTACCAGAAAATGACTTTGGTAGAAGTAAAAGTATCCTTTTAGAATATTACTTGAATAAAAGTCTTAAAGTATCTAATATTTACTGTACTTAAGTATCAAAAGTAATTTTCTGATATTAAATGTACTTAAGTATTAGAAGTTAAAGTAAAAATTTAAAAAAAACTTTGATTATGAACTTTATGGCCAAAAGTGTGTAATGTTATCTTCATCACCACTGTCCTCGGGGTGATCATCGTCTGTTACCATGGCAGCAGAGCCTGCACCAGGTGCTTCCATGACACTGTCATTCTGCTTCCTCCTCTTCTTCTTTAGTTTTGGCCTATGTTTTTTATTTATTTTTTTTTTTTACCGCTTGGCAACAAACAGGCATTAGGTCACCAATTGGAATGGAGTGTGCATTATCTTGCCAATTTAGGAGCAATGATTTGCCCAACCTGCTTTTTTTCCAGTGTAACAAATTACTTCTGATTTTATTTTGTAGTAACGAGTAACTAAGATGCTTAGGGGAAATGTAGTGGAGTAAAAGTATACATTTTATTTAGAAACTGTAGTGGAGTAAAAGTAAAAGTTTCCGGAAATATAAATAACAAAGTAAAGTACACACACGTGAAAATTCTACTTAAGTACAGTAGTGAAGTATTTGTACTTTGTTACATTACAACACTGCCAGGTTGACAGCTGAAGCGAGAAACAATTTAGAAGAAGACTTCTAAAATCCTCATAAAATCCCTGATAGATATTCAGTACCCTTTTAACCTCAACTATCTGAGTCCTCATGGGTTGGAAATGGATCATATTCCAATTGCGAACAATGTAATGTCATCACAAGGTATTTAGTGTGTTTCCAGCTTAAGAAAAAAGGAGAGAGGTGTGTAAGTAGTTAGTACCTGCTGTGCTGCTCCCTCCAAGCTCTAAGCTCTGCAAACACATCAACGCGTTCTCTGACATCATGCTCCTCAAAGTCGTACGTGTGTTCCGGTACATGGATGGGCAGGTCCCGGGGGGTGAAAGTAGACCTGGTGGGTGCAGTCTATGAGACCAAAGAGAGGGAGAATGAACATGAACGGTAGGAGAGGAAGCTATGAAACATAACAGAATAGAGGCCAAGGAGCTGAGTACATTAATTATGGATGGACACTGCAATGGTCAGAGAGAGAGGGAGAGCAAACACAAGAGGGGCAGACAGAACAGGAGGGGAAGGTAAGAGGAAGGCAGAGTGAAAGCAGTGGTGTGTGTATGTGCCGGTATGACAGATAACATGGCGTTGGCAGTGAGAGCCCCATCTGTCAAGTCTCTCGGACACTGTTGCACCCTTCACACATCTCCATCCCCTGTGTCCTCCCACCACCGTGCCTGTCCTCTCAGGTTTTTGTCCTCCTGCTAATAATTAGCTCTTTCTGTTTAGACTGACATGACATTAAAGAGATGAGCTGGTGGTGTCAGACAGCCATAATGGCCTGCCAAAGCCCATAAAGCTTGTTGTTTCACTCAGTCGGAACTAAATGCTCTACTGTATGGGAAACAGCATGCATGATAGCATGATAGATTGGCGTGGATTCATTTGAGATCCAGGAACAAGATGTTTTCCCGCTGAATTAAAGAAATTTTGTTGTTTCTCCTTTCAACACACACCACCTACCCTCAACTTTTCTCTTCTTGCTCGAATAGCCTGGACTGGGTTTCCACAGAACAGGATCTTGCCAGCTCCTTCAAAAAGCAACGAATAAGAGAAACATTTCAGTGAATCAATCGGTTTTCTGACATAAAGCAACCCTCTTGGTGGCACTGTTGAGTAGAGATTGCAAAGTGTATCTGTACAGGGGGAAAGGAACTGGCACTAAAACGAATCCAATGTAGAGATGAATATGCTGAGACAATGTGGCTGGATGTAGAAGATCTCACAGTGGAAACATCAGTGTGAAAAACAGCCAAGCAGTGTGCCTAACCATGCGTCAGGATGCTGGTTTCTGCTTCCACTGTTGCTAGATCTGAGTCTGCAGATCCAGGTCTGGATCCAGGAGGGGAAAGAACTCCAGGCCCGGTCGCTGACATGGGTCTGGAGCCAGTGTGGGGTCTGGAGCCTGCTGACGAGAGGGGCCAGACGCAAGAGTGGCTGGAAGCAGGGCGCCTTGCTGAGCCGGGTCTGCTGTGAGGACATGGGCTGTCTGCCGTTTCCTCTACAAAGACAGAAGTGATTGGCCCATTAAATACACAGCTGTAATTAACTGGTCTGCATCGAATCACTCAAAACAACATATACATACACACACCGTCTTTAGTAGCTGCCTGAGAGGAGTTGCCGTCTCTGATGGAGTTTCGAAGAATGGCCCAGTCCTCTCCTATGGTGCTGATACAGCTCAGCCCGTCTTCCTCCACCCTTAAATCATCTAGGTAACGCAGCTGGGGAACCAACTCCCTCACTGCAGCCCGATAACTATAGTCTGCTGTCTGGGTAGAAGGGATGAAGCACAGGAAAGAGAGAGGCAGAGTGAATGTAGAGGACAGACAGGTGTTTGAAGGGGGACAAAACGGGAGTATTACAAGATGGATGGGGCGTGATATTAGTTAGAAATGGTGACTTAAATGTACACGCGGTAGTGTACACTATGTTACACCTTAGTACCCATACTCAACACAAGCAAGTGAAATAGTCTGTTTCAGATATCATGACTGATATTTTTAATAATGAGCACTTTCTAAAGAAAAATGTGTACAGACTGATGAATGTGGAAAAATGCTAAATTGAACATGTCTCACGCATAACCTATGAATTGTCAAACCTAATAAAAAACATCTCACAGTCGACACAGTAAATTACATTGGTTTTGAAACCGGTATTGATATCAACTCATACTGTATTCTGTCATTTCTCATTCTGTTATGGAGGTGAGATGCTGTACCTACTGTTTATTTCATTTGAATGACTTTCACCAGCACACTAAATGAGCTGATCCATTATGTTGTGCAGATGAAATGTCCATGCAGTGGTTTCAGTTTATGTACCAGTGACAATTATACAAAAGACTAATTTAATGAACAGACTACTCAGATCTGTGCTAGACATATACTGATCCATTTAATGATGTTTGGTACTCCAGTTGGCTCCAGAGGTAAATGGAACTGTTACACTTTTAATCTAAATGATATACCATTAGAAGGTACACTACACTGTACGTTAGCTATACTAAGTAATGCATAACTATATCTTATGGGCTACATGATGCCCTACAGATAATAATAGAAACAGGATATGTTGTAAAGAGATGTCAGGTTAGGTAATCATTTTGATGCACATTTAAAAAAAGAAAGTACAGTCAACCAAATCAGTGATACAGCAGTCCAGACATAGGACATTTTTAAATGTGTCAACAGTTACTAGCATCACATTCACATAATGCATATTAGCTAGCCTTCATTATTTCTTTTTTGCACTCGTTTTGAACATTATAGCACTTTAGTGAATCTGTGGAACTTCTTTGAGAGAGAGAAAGAGAGAGAGGGAGGGAGAGAGAGAGAGAGAGAGAGAGAGAAAGAGAGAGAGGGAGGGGGAGAGAGAGAGAGAGAGAGAGAGAGAGCGAGAGAGAGAGAGAGAGAGAGAGAGAGAAAGAGAGAGAGGGAGGGGGAGAGAGAGAGAGAGAGAGAGAGAGAGAGAGAGAGAGAGAGAGAGAGAGAGAGAGTCTCCAGTAAATCACTGAGCTACTGAGCGGTCACATTAGAGCTCGGCACCCCTGCCCTTCACCAAACCACACAGATGCAGTGAATAAAAAAAGAGAGTGAAGGGCTGGCAGCAAGGAAACTAAAGAGAAAAGAGGAGGAGAATGAGGGGTGGGTGAGAGGAAGTAAGCGGATGTGTGCGTTTGATGGAAAGAGAGAGAGAGCAAGAGGAGTGATAATTTGGCAAGAGAGCAAACCCAGGAACCCCGCAGTCGCTACAAAGCACAAGCCTAATGCATATTCAGCTCAGCATCTCCCCTCATTGCCCTAGTTTCCTAATTATGCTGGTGGGTGTAAATAAACACATTCACAGTGGCCCAAAAAACTCACAGCACAATGTGTCTCGAATCAGCAGAAGGTGGAAATGGAGCTTCTACCTTGTATATCCAGGTACACTCAATTTCACTAAAAGGGTCCATGGTAAGCAGCTTTATGCACTTGTCATTTATACCCAAATAAAAATATATTGGTCAGTTTTCATATAATAATAAAACAGCCCTGTAATGTAGTAATAAAACATTTTGTCTAGTGGTATGATGACTCATGATGACTTAAGTTTAATTACTTTGATGCCTCCTGCTCTCCCAGTGTAGACCCAGATGGAGACCCAGGTACTTAGCGATGAGATCACACGGAAACTTTCAAGTCTCAGCACATGCTGATTACATTTCGGGAATTATCTGACAAAGCCATGAGGACTGACAGCCTGCTAGCACAGGAAAGACAACTAACCGAAAGATACTTACGTCAGAACCACAAGTTGCATTTGCAAGTTGGCTTTTACAACATCAACTGAATAAAACTGTTTTCTTTTGAGGAACTCTGCCCAGCTCCTTGCTCAAGCTTTTATTCAGCTTCAACCATTCTCTATTTTTTTGGGGGTTTTTTTATATCTTTTGCCAGATTGTTGTGAAACTGAGCCTTGCGCCATTTGGTGTTGGCTACTTCAGGTGGCAATGATCAAGCATTTTACGTGTATTCTGCTGTTATATGTTAATCTGGATAAGAACATTAGCTAAATGTCTATTGGACACATGCACAGAACACATGTAAACACACACACACACACACACACACACACACACACACACACACACACACACCTCCATGAAAGGTTTTTCTTGCATTATCATCAATGTCTGGATGGTGACACAATTGCTGATCAGAAGTTACTGTTGGTCTTCATTACAGTACAGGAGGATACATGACTTTTGTAGCTAATTTTGGCTCTCCCTGATGTCTCAAATTCTACTACACTCCCTTTGAAACAATGCTTATTTGTCGAATATCTGTGTGTGCTGAATCACAGAGGACCAACAAGGAGTCTGACAAGGACAGGAAAATAGGTATGGTGAAGAAAAATCCAGCATTTGGAGTTAAACCTGATCTACTGTATGTTACCTTATTCAAGTGCCATCTCTTTTTGCACAAATATAAAATAATCATATTTTGTTTTGTGGTATAAACAACAAAGCAGAACATAACCCTTACCTGGATGGCAGTGGGGTTTGGGTGCACACACACAGGGTTTCCCTCCAGGGTGAGTGTCTGGAGTTTGCCACACAACCCAAGATACTGAATCTGGACTAGGTCGTCCACATCATTCCCTTCCAGATCTAACAGCTGCAGGTTCATTAGCATGCCAACCTGACTCAGGTCGGACACTTTGTTATAGGCCACATACAATTCCTGAAACAGAGAGAGGATGTACATACAGGGTCGTAGAGATTGGTAGAGGGGGAGAAAATGTGTCTAAATTTGTTAATTATTTACACCTTTAAAACATATTATATCTAATGACCTCAGCATCACAAGAATTAGAGGAGAGTGACTAGGCAAGGTGTGATTTTTTTTCTTTTTTTTTCCTTGAGGCTGCAGAGGGTGGGGGGGTGGAAGAGGGTTTTTGTTCTTGTTCAATTGTATTTGTCTGTTCTGTATGTTCAAAAATATAAAAACAATAAAAAAGTTTATCTAAAAAACACACACACACACACACACACACACACACACACACACACATATTATATCATCATTCAAAAACTTTTTTTTTTTTTTTTTACCCCAAAAACAGTTTGCTGAGTCTCTCCACTGAGATATTTGTAACCTATAAACCCTACCTTGAGGGAGGAGAAAGTAGAAATGCCATCTAGGTCTTGGAGAGAGCAGTGAGACATCCACAGCACCTGCAGGTGGGAGAGGGTGGTTCCCAGGTCTCTAAGGAGACAAAATAGCACAAACTTGATTTAGAGGCTGGGAAGGGAGTTACACAACACAGCGAATGATGGGAAAGGCTATCCAGTCCCTTGGCTACTGAAGCTAGAATCTCTTTTCTCTTCCACAATATGCAGGCCTCTTCTCTGCCTCCCAGTTGTCTCTACACAGCACACCCCTGGTCTGATCCTTCCAAAAGAGTCTCAGTCAGTGTATCTACAACCCTGTAACAGCCTCTCAACTACAGCTCCCACAGCCCAGAGCAGGAAATGCTATCAGAGGCAATGCACGTCCGGCTGGCTCTGCTCTGCTACTCTCAGGGTGGAGCAGACAGCGCCATATATTTCTGTTTGTACTCTCTTGTCCCTCAGCGGGCTCGCGGGTAACAATTCTCCACCTGTCCTGTTTTAAGTGTGTGTGTGTGTGTGTGTGTGTGTGTGTGTGTGTGTGTGTGTTGTGTGTGTGTGTGTGTCATCCTGGAGGTTTATTGCTTTTCTTTTATCAGATTTTTGATGACACAGCTGTGGCTGCAATCAAACTGGTAGGACAATCCAGGAGAAACGGTGCATATTTCCTGTCTTTTTTCCAGGACTGTCCAAGTAGACAAATCTGAAAGCTGATATGCCACAAACCCCTTTGTGTCCTATTGTGAGACAGGTGGGTGAACCTGTTCCCCATGTGTATTTAGCTCTAAAACTACTGAACACCAGATCTGTTGGCGTCTGGTTTACATGCAGCAACATGCATCTTCCATGCAGAAATTTTGTATTATAAGTCCCTGTTGGAAAACCTTGGCAGAAGCAGAGCCGAGCTCTACACACGCACTGCAACCACACTACACTTTTTTTAACATCAAGTACACAATTCTTGTGACTTCTGACCTGCTATTCTGCTTCAAAGAACTGTCTTTTTATAGGCCTCTCTCGCTAAAGCATGACAGTAATCCCCATGTGTCCATCAAATCACAGTTCCTCTTTATGGAAAGACCTGGACCTGCTTGCTTTGCCTTTAAACGTAAGACATGAAATGGGTCATACAGTGTCAAGAAGCGTACATCAGTTGCACAAATTCAGTTTAGTTTAAAACTGCGTTTCATTTTTGGTTTCGGGATTAGCAGCTCCCTAAGAATCTCTAGTATTTCATGATGTCAACATAATATGAGTGTGACTTTGTGTGTTCTCTTAGGAACAGGCTGGGTTTTTTTGTTTTTTTTTCAAGAATACCAAGCAGAAAGAAAACAAAAATATGGTATTTGTGTTATGTAACTTTATGCTTACCTTACTGACATAATTGTGCTGTTGTTCATTTTGAGCTGCACCAGCTTGGGCAAGTAAGCACCTGCAAGATGATCAGATAAACAAAGCCATTTTTCTCATGTTCATGTGACATAAGACTGATTATGTTTTGGGTTTCAAACTCCTGGTTCGATCACCTTGCCTTTAGTCAACTCATCAGGCATTAGATGTCAATTAGTTAAAAGGAAGAGCCCCTACAGTAGCAGGCTAGGCATGACTCACACATGACCAGACACTGCTCTGTCATGCCTGCGCTCGTTGTGCAATCTACAATTTTTTCAGGACAAAGGTGATCATAATGAAGATGGTCCTACACCATTATCAGCTCAGTCATCCTGCACTGAGGTTGGCACACCTGAGAGGAAATCTAGTACGGATACGTTGTGTGCGTCATAGCAATGTCTTTATTTGTCTCTTATCTAGTTCTGGTTCGTCATTCTCTATGTGGTCATTACAAACATCTGTTATGAATCATCAGTGTACACAGTGTAAAAATCTGTGTCAGACTTTCAGTGTTTTTAAAATCTGAATTTAACTTTAATAGGAGTTACCGTGTGTGGATATGCTCGTAACTTCCATAAGGAACACTAGACATAAACAAAAAAAACAATACAAACAACAAACGGTGAGCCCTAATGAGTACACATACAAACTTTGTACCCCGTGCAATATGGTTTGAAATAGTTGATTTACATTTGTAAATGCCTTGATGTACTGTAGCCTATATCTTACCAAAGTTAGCCAGTGTATTTTCTTGTGTGTCTACGCAGATCTCCAGCGAGGTCACGTGAGAGAGGTCCCGAGTTCCACACAGCAATTCCTGTGAGGGACAGAAATTAATTAGCATACGCTGAACTGGATTTGGTGGTCTTTACTCAACATAGTTTCATCATTCAATATTTACCTCAAACATACACCTATTATGTTGATGTAACAAATGTGAAGCCAGTGATGTGAAATAATTCTGTCTGCCCACCTCACCTTGACACAACAATCTACACAGCTTAGTTAGTGTTCATAGAGTTGTTCATCAGGCGTAGGAGAGGGCAACAACGGAATTATTTCATGGCAATACACTAGGGCTGGGTGATATGGAGAAAATCAAATATCACAATATTTTTGACCAAATACCTTGATATCGATACCGCAACGATATTGTAGTGTTGACTATTTGTGCTTTCACAAAATATTCACACAATGATTTGATAAATACACAATTTTTGATAAATAATCATCAGTAATGTGGATATAATGACCAAGTGGCTAAAGGCAAATAATAGAACAGTTACAACAGTCTGGTAAGTTCAGAAAATGACATCACTTTACTGTAATGCAGCCTTTCAAACCAGGAAAAGACAACACTTATGCCATATTACGATATCCAAAATCTAAGACGATATCTAGTCTCATTTCACAATATCGATATAATATCGATATATTGCCCAGCTCTACAATACACACATAAAATACAGGCAGTATGTATACAGTAGATGTTACATGTTGACATGTGCAATGTTATCCCTCAACCCCAGGCTCCACAGACTTCTTGGAATTCAGCTACATTAATGCCTCTCCTAGACTACTGCTGTAAAGTACACTGAAATGAAAATAACAGATATCTCAGATAATAGAGGCTACCGCCTATTAGGTGCATAGACTAACCACGTGTATCAGACAAAGACAATGGGGTGTATCAGTGGGATGAACACTGACAGTATCCCTAGGCACTTCTGTGAACTTACCAGCTTCTCTGGAGAGAAGTAAAGCTCCACAGCTGTTTCAGAGTCCTCGCAGGGTTTCGTGGCAGGAGTTGGGTTGATGTGGCCTGATCCACTCAGCTCAGTCACTAGGACCCGTGCTGTGCCGGGCCGGACCTCCTGGGGCACAGACCCTTGACAGCAACTCATCTCTCACGGCTACTTGAAATGAACAATAAGGAAGTGTCTTACCAACATGCTTGAATGGCTTAACTAACAAAGAGGAAATACGAAGTAGTAATCTATCTATATTTAGTTTATCTAACTATCGTTAAATTCAGCTTAGCTTACAAACTAACGTTAGCTTTAACTGATATGGTGCTAAATGTTGACCTAATGAGGGAGGCAAATTAATTAATGTTCTACTCTAAGCTCATTCCAGCCACATGTACTTCCAACAGAATATTATATATTAGTTTAACATAAAATATATATTTAACGTTACCTGTTGCAGGAAACTGCAGGCTAAAAAGATATAATGTTATACATTTCACAGACTGAGAGCACTTTGCTTACAAGCAAAAGTTTGCTTGACAACCACATACGACTTCCTGGATACGGCACGGAAAGACCCGCGGCTCCCTGGGATATGTAGTGCACGTGTAACAGTTATCGATAGAACAGTTGTTGATTCTGATTTCTTTAAAATTAGACAAAAAATAAATCAAATCAAATAAATTACCAGGGATGTAATATTCTCCACCAGAAGTGCAGGTTTTTCCGGTGACGAGCGTAAAACAAAACCATTATGCCAAAATTAGTTCAAATCTAGGGGATATATTTATAAATAAAATATCTAGTCAAATTTTTGATTTTTTTTTAAATGCTCAGAAAATTCTACAGTTTGGTTGGTGGTTAGTTTTCTCAAGTGGGTGGGGTGGAGTTGTGCTGTAGGAATTTTGAATTTTTTTTAATCTCTCTCTCACCAAATAACAGAAAAAAACAACAGGCCTTCATCACCACATTCAAATGTTTGCAGGAATTTCTTGCCTGTCGCGTTTAAGTGACACTTTGTACACTTGGATTAAGTACAACTGGAAGTCAGCTCTTCGCTCCTTAACCGCGGAGTGTCAATGTTTCCGACAGTATATGAATGCAGCAGTAACATGCATGGTAACCGGGGCGGTTCTATGGTTGATAGAGCTGGGCGTGGGCTCGACACTCCTCATCCCCTCTGCTCTCTGTGGAAGCACATTGTTCAACGCGGGCTCATTTTACCCAGAACCAATGAATGCCTTGGTGCATTATAGCTACTGAAAATTAAACACGTTATCAGATAGAATACGGTGCAGATGCTAAAGACGGCGGGAAGCGGACCAAGAACATTTTGTTTCCTTCTGATTAACCTTAACGTTACAGCTGAGAGGCAACAGAGTTGAAATATTTTTTTCTTCTTCACCGGTAGACGAAACGTCGCTCTTGTCGCTAATTAGACCTCTGCTTGTTGTAAGTATGCTGTGCACATTCCTCTGTCCGAAATATGTCGGCACTGACTGTTTTTGTCTAATGGTAACGTTACCGCTTTAAAATGCTTTCAGTGTTTTGGGCACCGCTGGAGATTGCGGTCCACAGTTAAAACATGTTAGCTAGCTATCACAACATTTTAATTCACGCCCGGCGAGCTTTATCTGTCGAGCTCAACAACTCATGCTTGCCTTTTTGGTCTTGGTTACGTATATGGGGAATTATATAGATAATGAATTTTGCCTATTGTTGTTGTTTTTTTAAAATAATTATCTATTTTGATAAACAGTCTCCCTTGAGTTCGGGGGTTGTAACTTGGTTATGGAGGAATAACATAAACGTTAGACCGCCGTGGATTTCCCCGTCATCTTAGTTTGAAAAAGAAACCGAAGGCATTCAAATTAACAATGCAATAGTAGGGAAATGACTTTCTCTCGCCTGTATTTTTGTCCAATAAAGACAATGTTGAGTATGAGGTTGCTGCTGCCGATATTGGCCACACAGACAAGTAACGTTAGGGTGACGCCCCGTCACACTGAGTAAAAACTGAATGTATCACTGCGGAAGTTAGATTCCATTACAAGGCATTTTAGAAATACTCTGGAAGCTCTCTGTTAAAACGGTTTAGTAAGTTTAAAAGGAAAAAAAGATGGCAAAGACAGCAATAATGTACGTAATGGTCGTCACTCAAATGATGACCATAGGGACTGTAGACTAGAGGAGAAACAATTTACCCATCCTCTGACATAAATCTTTGGCAACATGAATTTGTATTCATTATACAAAGTATTAGTAACAATCAAGTCAGTGCCTTCTTAGAAAACAAAGCAAAAAGTGTTTCACTTTTGTGTTTAATGTTGGTTCATTGACATATGAATGCAACTGTCTGCTGTTCACATCACATCTGTTTATCCATCACAACACCACAGCTGCTGACCCAAGCATCCTATATGAGCGACGTGTAAAGGTGTTTCCATGATCATACATTACAGACTTGAGTACATTGGGCTAAGGAGGTCCAGTGTTAGTCGTATGATTTGGACATCGGCGTCTGTACAGCCAGAGTGAAGGCAAGAATTCAGGCAGCTGGAAAACAGCTGGAGATAGTCCAGCCAATGATAGAGGTGTGATGATAATCTCGTGTCCCTTTCTCTGAACAGCTGTAGCCTGGGTGGTGCCCAGCTGCTTGCCAAAATAAGAGTGACTCTTCTCCATACCAATAATTTACAAAAGACAACTTTTCATATTGTTTTCATCTGGAGGCTTTTAATGTGTTACATGTGTCGGTTTGAGACTTAGAGATGGCTCAGGATATGCTCTTTTGTATATTTTTGTAAGCATATTTTAGGGATGTTTTTTATGTTATCATACTCCTGGCTTGATACTAGAGCTGGGCAATATATTGATATTATATCGATATCGTGATATGAGACTAGATATCGTATTAGATTTTGGATATGGTAATATCGTAATATGGTATAAGTGTTGTCTTTTCCTGGTTTTAAAGGCTGCATTACAGTAAAATTGTATGTTATTTTCTGAACTTACCAGACTGTAACTGTTCTATTATTTGCCTTTACCCACTTAGTCATTATATCCACATTACTGATGATTATTTATCAAAAATCTCATTGTGTAAATATTTTGTGAAAGCACCATATTGTAATCAACATTACAATATCGTTGTGGTATCAATATCGAGGTATTTGGTCAAAAATATCGTGATCTTTGATTTTCTCCATATCGCCCAGCCCTACTCGATACTGTTGTTGTTTCTAAGTCTTTAGGTTACGGAGGTTGGTTTTAAATAATTTTTTCTTTGCAGAACTGTCAAACCATTTTGTGGGATCTTTTATAGGTTGACTGGTATTTTCTGTAATATTTGTGATCCACATAATGCTTTCTGTGCAGAGTGTTTTCACGTGCGCTAACAAACTAAAACAACTGGACAAGATTCATGCATCCCTCTGATTGCAAAAATCAGTGTTGGAGTGTTGGTGTCTGATGATAAGCCCAATGGCTCCTCTAACTGGCAGGCCTTTGTGTGGAGGTCAGCTGGCCTTTTCATCTCTGCTGCTGCCTCCACCGTCTCACCCTACCCGACAAGCTGAAAGGATGACCCAGTGGGGAAAAGGTCACTTGTACTCCAGTGCTTTTAAAAGCAGCTTGTTTAAGCATGCACACAGATACATGCAGGAACTCCTTTTGTATACATGTTTGTAAGGTAGAAAATCTCAGGAGGAGGAATTGTTTATTTAAGGATTTTCTCCTAAGATTATCTTTTGATCAAAATTATAGTTTCATTCATGTTTTTGTATTTTCTCTGGCTTCCTACCCTTGAAGAAGACTTAAATGGATAATGCTGTTGTTAAGGGTTATAGCCTAACGAGTAGATGTATCTCTAAGTTGATAGGCTTCATAAGACTCGCTTAAAGTCCTCACTTGTTGTTTCATCGGCTTCAGAGAGCAGAATAGTGATTCCTTAGCTGCAGGTCAACACTTATATTTGGATGCCGTTTAGGAGGATGATGTCATTGGAGAGAGCAGTGGGAGGGAGCGGTGTGCTATTGAGGCTCTAGGATGGGTCTTGGAGTCTCAGTGTTCGACCGTGATACCTCCCTAGAGAGGGTCTCCTTACCATCATAGCTCCATTAAAAATCTATTATCTCTGCAGTGGGCTTGTGGCTCTGCCAGTATGGATTCTTTAACCAATTAAGAACTTTAATGGAGAGCAGAATGCATGTTGAGGAAGATGGTCATTCATGTGTCGTCCTCCTTGCACCATGGGTTATAAAGTGGTGGGATTGTTTGCCAGGTTATCAGGAACCATAGAAAAAGTAACGAGGTGTTTATTCACTGTAGTTATCAGAGCTATGCAGGCAATTTAGCTGGGACAGAGCTGGAGAATGTTGAGCATTATTGATTTCTTTATACATTTTTCAGTTTCCAGGTCGACCCCCCTCCCTCCTGTGGTTTTCTATGCCCTTGGCATATAGTAAGAGTAGCCCTCCTCGCCCTCAGCCACTCTCCTACCATCACCCCTCTCGCTGCTCTGTACTCTCACCCACCGTAAGCTGTCATGTAAGATTATCCTCTTGGTCCAGGCGGGGTTCTAGGGTTTCAAAACGAACTGTTAATTTCCCAGGCTGGAGGTTGCAAGCTATAAATATCCCTAAACACAGACATACTGTAAAGTGCTCCTTGATCAAAAAAGGAACAGCTATGCAAATATATTGGGGACTTTGAAATGGAAGAGGTCACCAACTCATAGATGACACAGCGGCTAAAAGCCTTTCTCAGAGCCACGTGTGTGAACAGTGGTAGCAGCAGGCGTACTCTGTTGAACTTCAATGAGCTGATGTGTTAGTACAGGTCACATTGCTGTGGGGTTATTACTTTTGTCAGGTACATTGTATGAAAAGTGGAACGTTGCGTGACCTCGTCGTGGTTGTACGTATGTTTTTACAGGTGTACTGTGCAGGTGTAAATTACATTATTACATGTCATTTGGCTGACGCTTTTATCCAAAGCGACTTACAATTGCTATATATGTCAGAGGTTGCACGCCTCTGGAGCAACTAGGGGTTAAGTGTCTTGCTCAGGGACACATTGGTTAATGTGTCGCAGTGGGAATCGAACCCAGGTCTCCCACACCAAAGGCATGTGTCATATCCACTGCGCCATCACCAATGTGGCCAACTGTTGCACGTCTGGGGCAAACAAGAACTGTACAGGTTAATCATGCACTGACAGTAATTACTGAACAATATGAATATTAGGACTGCAGACGAGGGTATGACACTGCTATAGGTGCAGGATGTGTGTGTGTGTGTGTGTGTGTGTGTGTGTGTGTGTGTGTGCGCGCGCAGAAGTAAAACAATAAAAAACAAACAGTTCTCGTGCTTCGTCCCCATGTGTGGATACAATTATGTACAAAGATTGATGCGTGCACTAATGGTTGTGATCTTCAGCGGCTGTGTCCTCAGCCGTCCTCTCTATCTCCACAAAGACCAGCTCTGTATGAACCCCTACTAACAACAAGTGGCTCTGAGAAAGCGACAACATCACTATCAATGATTAATTTAGCTATTCATCTCCATATGTATGTGTGGATTATTAATCAGCTGCTGACTTGGCCTAGTTTGAGAAGAGATGGCACGGCTGTCTGTTTTCCTTTCTCCACTTTCCCAGTACCGGGCGCGGGTGTGTCGACTTTATATTTTAGGCTGTCAATTTTCAATCGTTTGGCAGGAGTACACTTGAGATCTGGTTATATAGAAGAAATGCGGCTACCAACCATGTCAGAATCTGGAGAGCTGTGGGTGTGTTAGAGAGTGCAGGTGTCAATCTGTTTTTGTTTGTTGTATGCGTGTCCTACATTTTCCATCTTTACTGCTTATCAGATCAATTCAGTGAACTTTATTGGCATAAAAGTTCATAAACAATATAGAAAAGGTTTCTATTTGGGATTTAAGTTTTGGTACATTTTGATCTATATTGGTTATTAAAATAATCATGTGATTGTGGTAAGCATTTATCATTGCCTAGTTTGAGGCAAGTAACACTTTATTTATATAGCACTTTTAAAAAGACGCAGTTACAAAGTGCTTCACACTCATGCGCAATACATATGAAGAAATATGTAAGAATAAACATGAATTACAAAATACAAAAACTTTTTTTTTAAATGCAGCATAAAGGGGGTGTTGCCCTTTACACAAAGGCTAATGTATAAAGGTGGGTTTTTAAAAGACGCTCAAATATATGCTAATGTGTTTGTGCTCATATTAATTGATAATGAAATAATCGTTCTTTGTAAATATATAATAATGTAACATGTTATTTTGTGTCCTTGCTGTTTCCATCACATTAAACTAGCCCTGATGTGAATCCTTGCCCCTGTCTTGAGCTTGTGGCCTACAGGGACCAAAGGTGTTCCAGCGTCTGTCTGCCCTGCACAAGTCTCTCCGCGCAGCTGCTGTTTATTTGGTTAAAGGAGGCTGTAAGGAGCGAGGCTGGCTCTGCCACGGTGTCTGTACTCCAGCCAGGGTGGGCTGCACTGTGTACCAGGTTGATTTATTTACAGTGAGGGAAAAGGAAGCTAATTGTTTGGCCACAAGACTGAAGATTCAGGATAATTCCCTTCCTGTTGTGCTTGAGAATTATAGCAGTGAGGGTGTTTTTACAAGGAGACCATTGTTGATATTGGTGACGTTGTTCAGAGCTACCTGTTCCATTAAGGCGAACAATGACTTACGGGATCAAGGATTCGTTGCAGGAACATGTGGTTGTGTGTGTGTGTGTCTGTGTGATTGAATGAGAGCAGCTAAATGGCTGTGTCTTTTAGTTAGCAAGTCTGCTTTCCTGTCAATCATTAACATCAGTCAGCCAGTCTTGGTCTTGGCTAATCTAAGTCTGCTCCCACATCTGCACAGTCACACCTCTCAGACACAAATAACACAACATTTTTACAGAGAGGTGGTGCATGCATATTCTACTAGAGAAAAATATAAATAAATCAAACAATTTTATTTGTCATATCCTATGGGGTATACAAAAAAGAATTGTTACCCCGGTCACTCCTTAATATGTGCATGAATTGTCATGAAGCTGTGTGTGTGTGTGTGTGTGTGTGTGTTGGTGTATGTGGCTGGGGGTGTGGGTGGTAGGGCACGGCTGTTGTATGTTCAGCTGAATGAACCACTCCGCAGGGCTTTGCAGTCCTGTTCGGTGCTATTTCCGTACCAGGCACGGTACTGCTCATTATTTGAGGGGATACCTGGAACTCAACTCTTTAGTCTTGCTGACATTCATGAGTAGGTTGTTGTCCTGACACCAGCGGGTCACCTCCTCTACTTCTTTCAGGTAGACCTTTTCATTGTTGTCTGTAATCGGGCCGACCACAGCTGTGTCATCAGCAAACTTGATGATGGTGTTGGAGTTAAAAGTGGCTACACAGTAGTGTGTGTACAGAGAGTACAGCAGGGGACTTAAAACACAGCCCTGGGGTGCTCCGGTGTTAAGGATGAGGTCTTCCTGTCAGGAAGTCAAGGATCCACATGCACAGTGAGGTGTTTAATCCCAGATAGATTCCTTTCTTTTACAGGTGAGATAGGGTGGTGTGGAGGATGTGTGCTATGGCGTCTTCCGTTGATCGTTTGGAACGGAAGGCAAACTGTAATGGGTCCACTGTGCTGGGTAGTGAGGAGCATATGTAATCCTTGACCAGGCGTTCAAAGCATTTCATCACTACGGAGGTGAGTGCCACTGGGCGGTAGTCATTCGAGTAGACTGGTCTTGTTTTCTTGGGCACAGGAATGATGGTGGACTTCTTAAAGCACGTGGATATAACAGACTGAGCCATTGACAGGTTGATTATCATTGTCACTACCAGCACTAGTTGATCATCACACAGTTTTAGGACTCGCCCACTGATACCGTCAGGTCCTGCTGCTTTCTTGGCGTTCACGTGCTTTAAAGCCTTCCTGACGTCATGCTCAGAAAATGAGATGGGTTTCACTATGTGACTTAAGTGCGACTCGAGTCCCAGTCTTAAACTCGAGTTGCACTTAACTCACACACAGTGTCTGCCCACAGTGGCCTCAGATTCTGTGTACCCACCCATTCATTAACATCTGCTTCAGCTGTTTTTGCTTGTTGGCTGTCAACATAGGTGCAGATTCTACTAGAGACAAATATAGGTGCACCCTTAACTCCCCATTACTGGGGAGTTTTTGGATGCTTTTGCATGTAGTCCTTTCATTAAACTGCCCAGAGGCTGTGTTCCTGTCACCTGTTATTCCTCTCTTTCCAACAAGTTGAGTTTAAGATTCACTCCAGCTGTGTGTGTGTGTGTGTGTGTGTGTGCGCGCTCCCTTGGGAGATACATGTAAAGCACCAGAGAGAGGGCGTGTATGTGTTCTGCTCAGGATGGCTGAAGCGCTGATGTTCACCACTCTATAGTGAGCAAGGAGTTTGCGTAACAGAGCTACATGGAGTGCATTTTATGTTTATGGATGACAGTTGGTTCTCTGGAGAAGGTAAAACAGCGTATGTGACCCGTGGTACTTATGAAATCCTGACAGATTGATTACACACTCTTAGCAGGTGGGTCAGGTTAGCGATTTTCTTCTTGAGCTCACTTAAGGAACATTCAGCAAAGTGAGACACTGTCGATGAACAGGCCGAGATTTTTAACCCCACATGACCTTATTTTACTCTGAACTACGGGATATATGACCAACTACTTTTGAAGTGCAATTTAAGGCTGCTTTGGGTGTTAAGGTGGTGCAGATGTAGATACCTGTTTCTAACAGCATATAATATGATTTGGATGTCATTACTGTAATGCTGTGTTGAACGTGGCAATGACACTGTTCAATTAAATCCAAAGTATAAATGCGTAAAAATGTCTGAAGTCAAGTTTTTGGTCACTACTGTCCAGTGTTGGGTGTAACGCAACTACTCTTTCGGGTAAAAAGTAGTGTAACGCGCTACTACTGAAAATTTGGTAACGAAACGTAGTTCCTTTTTCAATTCGGCGCAACGTTACTTTTCCCAGGGACAGATTTGACAGCGACGCTGCCTTCTCAGCTGCGCGCTCACAAGCTCCACACGGGACGTGACAGAGGCTGGTAGCAGAGTAATCATGGCAAGCGAGAAGCAGCCAAAGCTAACTTTTGAGAGCGTTTTAAGCTTCGTGGCTTTTTACTGTACGGCGCTCTGAGCCAGGCAGACACAAAGCTGACAACCTCACAGATGGATGCGGTGGAGATGGCCTCATACATACACGCAGCGGACCGCTGTGGACTTGTGTCGGTTGCACGGATTTCCAGAAAAGAGGCTGCATGTGTCTACGACAATGCATAGACCATCGTGGCTGCGCGACCGGTACAAGTCGATACAGACATTACATAGTATACACTAACACCGTGTAACGCCGATGACCTACTGATGCATTCAACCCGCGCTGGACTCGTTCATAATGAATCAGCCGTCCCTCTGTGAGTAGAGAATCCAGCCTGCAGCGTAGTTCAGACACTTCACTGATAAACCAGAGATTGGCTTTATGGTCAAAGATAGTTTTTGTATAATTAACTTCAGTCTCTGCCAGAGATGCCAGCTTTTAAAAGTAACGTAAAAGTAACGAGTAAAGTAAAAAGTTACTTTCCATAGGGGGTAACTAAGTAAAGTAACTGATTACTTTTTTAAGGAGTAACGAGCAAACGCTGCTTTTTAAAAGTAACTTCCCCAACACTGCTACTGTCAAACAGAAAGTGAAACTAAACTGCCAATCCTGAGAGGTACAGGAATTCCAGTGATTTCCCCCTGGGCTCTGAAGACATTACTGTGACGACGTGACCTGACCACTCATTGTTGTCTGCACGATGTCAAACTGCAGCTATGCCATGGGCCTCCAGCAGACCAAAGTTAGCCATAGGTTTGGTCACACTAGCCCTTGTATTTCTTTTCACCTAGCAAAATCTCCATGATAGCTTCATGTCTTTCTAACTCTGACTCATCATGTGCCATCATGTCTACTACAGGGCTGGTATGAGGTCATTTTTAGGTCATAGATTTGGTAATTGCTTAGTAAAAGTGGTACATTTGCAGTAAGTTTAGTCACACTTTGCTACTGTATGTATGTAGTGGAAACACCCATATGACAATTTTTTATACCAGCTGACTCAACACGACTCAACAATTTCACTGACCGTGTGTGTGTGTGTGTGTGTGTGTGTGTGTGTGTGTGTGTGTGTGTGTGTGTGTGTGTGTGTGTGTGTGTCTTTGCCTTTGCCTTTGCCTTTGCCTTGTGTCTATGCATGGACATACATGTGTGGTCTGACTCCAGAGTTGACATTGTGATAGAACAGTTGGCATATTTGGTAAATTCCCACATGTTTTGAGTACGCCTGGTCCTTCTGGTAAAATCGGAAATAGTTTTTTCTTCACTGCTTACTTCCACCCAGCCATTTTACAACATCTCGACCTGATGACTTATACAAAATACTCATCACAACTAAATTATTTCAAAACCTTTTTAATTAATAGTTTCTTAGATGTGAAGAATGGCTTTTGAGCCCTTTTTATCTTTTGGATGATTAAGAAAAATCATGTTTTTCCAGTTCAGAACTGTACTTAAAATGTGACCTGTCCATGTTGGAACTGCTTTACTTTAATTTTTTCAGATACACTCTACTGTAGGACCATTAATTCATGTAAAGGTGATGTTTAGGCCAACCTGTGTTGTGTAAGTTTTAGCTTACAGAAAATGGATATCACTCATGTTTTCTCAAGAGACCGACATGTTTCTTTAATAACATGCCTTGATTTATAGTCAGAGCAGCCCTGTTACATCGACTAGACCTCTTAAGTGGGTTCAGTGGGCCCATAGGGGACAACTGCAGGCACACCTGGAGTCATAAAGTCCTCTTTTAGGCCCCTCCTTCTGTTGCTATGGATTGATCCCTATGGATGAAGCAAGGCAAACCAACAAACAGTCCATAGCAAAAGCCTAGCTTTGTTAGTATTAGTGAATAGTGAGTGTTGAAAAGGAAAAATGGTGCAGATATTTATCTTTTTACACATTTCGCTTTCAAAATATTTTTGTTCATTGTGTTTTTCCTCATTGGTTGCTCTATTTTTTTTCTGATTTTTGAAATTTGATAATTTTGCTCTGGCGTCTGTCACAGTGGATTCTGCCTGAGTTATGAGGACCAGTCTGCCAGTGGCATGCCCCTTCTTTTTCTCCCTCGCTGCCTCCCTAGCTCTCCCTCTCACACACACCCTCTGCTGCTCACACTGAGTGGGAGAGCATTGGAACATTGAGTACCTTCAGCACATTTTTCGCATTCTCATTTGAGGGTCTCAACCTTAGCCCCCACACACACACACACACACACACACACACACACCAAAGCCACTGATGTTTCTCACCACTGGGCAGCAATGGTTGTGGACCACATCATGGCAGTCCTGTGGCAGAGAATAGCCTGTCAAAGCTCTGTGTATGTCTGTTGTTATGTCCAAACCCGATAATCTCAGAATGCTAACCTGCATCTTTCTTTCTCCCTTTCTTTTCTCCAGCAGCGGTGTGTGTGTGGTGAGCAGCAGCGGCAAAGATGACGGAGTATAAGCTGGTGGTGGTGGGAGCTGGAGGTGTGGGCAAGAGTGCACTTACCATCCAGCTCATCCAGAACCACTTTGTGGATGAATATGACCCCACCATAGAGGTATGACTGTCTTCTGCATGTCCAACACATTATTCTTGTGGGAGGCATATTGGGTTTTGGGGTTGAAAGGTAGACGAGGGTTGATCGTATTGTTAAAAAAGAAAGACCGCTCAGTCTAACGATCAGACGAAATTCCTAATTTTCTTTTAGGAAGAAATATTTACTCCGCCCTTCTGTAATTCTTCTATTTTCATGGAAACAAGACACTGAACAAGATTGCAGACATTGCAAAGAGGAGAGTGAAGCTTGTGAGAATGTTTCCTCCTCTCTTTTTCTCCACTCTCTCCCTCTCTTTCTCACCACGCCTGCCTCTGGCCAGACAATGTCCTTTTTGTGTATTTGCATTCCTGGCCCCTATGCTCTAACAAACAAAGGGACGGCACTCGATGTTTTTGTGGCTGTGTGTTGGAAGGCTAAACATTGGCTCCGATACCCTGCTCCTCTGATCTCTAGATGTGTATTGGACCCGGAAGTGGACAGGGAATTAGTAACCCATACGTCTTGATACACATACAATCAACATCATATCTGTGTGTGTTTGTATATGGACGTGTTGCTTAGCACTGAATAGCCAAGGCCAAAGATGCAACAATAGGGCCGGGTACCGAACTTCGATACTTTTTAGGCAACAACCGAATTGCCTCCATAGTATCGAGTATCGAAAAATGCCTTGTAATTCAATACCTTGGGAGTAAATCTCATTGTCAGTTAGCAAATAAGCATGCAGCATGCTTCTACGAAGATCTAATAATGCTGGTGATTGGCTGTCTACACGTCGAGGAGGCACATAGGTGTAAAAGAGCAGAAAAAAAAAAAGATTTGTACTGTAAAGTCACGGTATCGATACCGGTATAAAATGTTTTGGAACAATACCCAGACCTATGTAACAACCTCAGTGACCCACAGTGGGTGTGTTTTCAGGTGCCTGATAAAATTAGATGTGGTTGAGCCAGAATCCTTTTATCTTGATACCACATGTTTTGCATTCAGCACTTCTTTTGTTTGGGCCTTGTTGTATGAAGCTTTTAAAGCCCAAAGCGTACGATGAATGGTACTGCAGCTCGTTATGTATTAAGTGTTGCGTAGGTAGGTTATAGAATCCGCAGGGAGGGGAATAACATTCAGCTCATCAGACGTTTCCTAAAAATTGTTCACGAGTTGCGCATCTCAAGTTTCAAGTCAAGTCTGAAGTCACTGTGTGACTTAAGTGCGACTCGAGTCCGAGTCTCAAACTCGAGTTGCACTTAAGTCACACACAGTGTCTGCCCACAGTGGCCTCAGATTCTGCCTGAACCATCCGTTTTGTATCTGACTTTTGTAAGTTTTTTGCTCATTCACACATTTTTGCCCCCTCATTAATTGTTGGACTTTGTCCCTTTTTCTGCAGGACTCGTACAGGAAACAGGTTGTGATTGACGGGGAAACCTGCCTGCTGGACATCCTGGACACTGCAGGTCAGGAGGAGTACAGCGCCATGAGGGATCAGTACATGAGGACAGGGGAGGGTTTCCTCTGTGTCTTCGCCATCAACAACACCAAGTCTTTTGAGGACATTCACCAGTACAGGTGTGTGTGTGTGTGTGTGTGTGTGTGTGTGTGTGTGTGTGTGTGTGTGTGTGTGTATGTGTGTGTGTGTGTGTGTAAGAGTGAGGCAGAGAAAGATGGTTTGGGTTTAGGGATGCAGGGGCACCACAAATCATGACAATGATATTGAGCATTATGAGATCTGTTGTTGCAGATGTGAACCTGTGTATTCACTGGCCAGTCGGGGGTGGAGTTCAGACACAAAATTATTTCTGTTAGTTCTCTTCCAAGGTTCTGTGTATGTGTATTTTTTCAGTGTGTGTTGCAGGGACTCCCATGGGGTCTGGCTAGAGAGGGGGTGTGTATACGTATGTGTGCCAGCTCTCTGCAGTAGTTGGGTGATGTCATGCTGTAGCGTTTAACACGGCTAAAGAAAGCTTAGCCCCCAACTGGAGGATTACAGCACGATGCCAATGAAATCGATCCTGACTCAATTAGAGGAGCGGGGAGAGGTAGCACTCTCAAGGACAGGGAAGGAGAAAGGGAGGGAGCGGGGAGAGATTCAGCTGGAGATGACAGTGTTCTCTCTCTTTGCCACATTTTGTCTTTCTCATCACATTAGACACCCACTTGCCAATCTAGCAGGTAGCAAGTAAAAGAGGCTGCATATTTACTTTGCCACCTCCTCTACAGATTTGCAGGGGTTTTTTTTGAGTTTCTTACACACACATTTGTTTGGCTTATTGCCATTGTAGCCCAGCCTTTTTTGGGCCTGGCTTTAACACAGCTGCTAGTATCACTGTAAAACAATTGTGTAACTTGTGAAAGCGTGAGTGGATCTTTAGTTGGATGCTAGAATAGGTGGTGGCTTGGTTAGAGCTATTGAGTTATTTAAAGATCTGTTGTCTATTTTACTGGCAAAAATAGTCAGAGGCATTTTTGCAAAATTGTTGGCACATACTGGCATGGTACGTGCTTAAAACCAGCTTAAGGCAATTTCTTCTTTAATTTGAATCAGCCAGCAGTATTATACCGTACTCAAGAATGCACCAAATTGAGAGTTTTCTGTAATTTTATTGAAATTTATTGAAAAAAATGTTGGTACAGGATATAAAATCCTCTATTCCAGACTCAAGCAACACAAAACAAATATATATTCACATTTTAACATGTTTTCATAAAACACATTAATTTCATGATTGAAATTTTCTAACTATTCATAAATAAGTTACATAAATTACTGACAAACTTTATAATTATACATCACACCTTTTGACAGGCAAAATGCATCCAACCTGTTCTTAAAAGAATGAATTGAAGGGGAACGCACAACTTCTTCTGGAAGCTCATTCCATGATTTTACCGCATGGAGTGTGAAATCATTCTTTGTTTTCAGACAGGCATGTTCTAGGTTTGATTTCATTTTTTTTTTTTATTTTGCACCTGGGTAGCTCACCTGGTGGAGTGTGCGCCTCATGTACAAAGGCTCAATCCTTAACGCAGCGGCTGCAGGGTTCGATTCCGACCTGCGGCCCTTTGCTGCATGTCATACCCCTTCTCTCTTCCCTTTCTTGTCTTAAGCTGTCCTGTCAATAAAGACCTTAAAAAATGCCAACAAAGTAATCGTGAAAAAAAAAGAATATGCCTGTTAGACTTGAAATACCTGCCTCACCAGCATAATAAGTAGGCAATGGTCTACACAGGGTAACATGTGGAAATGTGGTCATAAACGCCATTAGCAGCGTTGACTGCAGATGGGCAGGGCTGACTCTAGGCGATGCATACTGCTGTACTGTGGCTTGGGGAGAAGAAGGGCTGAGCTTATAGATTGATCTGACCCACTCCTCTCACTCAGTTCCCCTGGCTGCCTGGCGTTTGGCGCTGGCTGCTGTAGTGATGAGGTAATGCTGTTCGCAGTCTGCCTGTTGTCCATCCCTCCCCCTCCCTGCCTTCCTCCCCACCTCCCTCCTTCAGCAGTGCAGCACAGCCCAGCACCGGCGGGCCCTGGCTCTTCCTCAGGGTCCTAGAGCTCCCTGGGTGGTTGGCTCACCAGTGCTGGAGCGGCTGTTGTTCATGATGCAGGGAGGATATGTCACTGTGACTAAATGCAGTGCTGGGGTGGGTTAAGAAAAAGTTTTGCAATCAAATGTCAACTATGGCAATTTTCTTGTCCTGCAATCCGCAGAGAACAGATTAAACGTGTGAAGGACTCAGACGATGTTCCCATGGTGCTTGTGGGAAACAAATGTGACCTCCCGGCACGCACGGTGGACACAAGGCAAGCCCAAGAACTCGCCCGCTCTTACGGCATCCCTTACATCGAGACCTCTGCCAAAACACGACAGGTAGGTAGTGAACAAGAAGCACACACCCACAATACTATACATGCACTTTAATGGAAGAACCCTTTCTCTCTCCCTCTATCTCTGGTATTCAAAATTACCTTTCAAATTCCATTGGTATGTTAATCTTTCCTCCCATCTTTGCAAGCCACAAAACTCAGATTATATGTATATTTGAAGTCCCCCTGTGCTGTATCATACTGTAGTGAACAAGTTATGACAGTGTTCTGGTATGGGCTCTGTAGTTTTACATTTTGCATGTGTATTCAAGCACATGAAGAACAGTGAATGGCTCGCGGGATTGATTTGTGTTGCTGGAAACATTTTATGCCGCAGGCAATGACTCATAGCCAGGTTACCTTGGCTTGAGAACAGAGCTACAGTATTTGAAAGGCTTTATAAGGACAAGTCGCCGCACAGCTCCCACTGTCTCTGACTCACTGTCACACATAATGTAGGTACATATAGACTGTCGCATTCATCATTGAACTCTCAGAAAGTCTGTCATTCAAACAGAAGAGTACAGTATGCAAAGACTTGTCTTTTAATCATTAAGATTCCTTGATTAACGCCATTAACCTTTTTGTAACTGTGTGTGTGTGTGTGTGTGTGTGTGTGTCTGTCTCTCTCTCTCTACAGGGAGTAGAGGATGCCTTCTACACACTGGTTAGGGAGATCAGACAGCATAAGCTGAGGAAGCTGAACCCACCTGATGAGAGCGGTCAGGACTGTATGAGCTGTCGCTGTGTGGTATCGTGATGCAGGTGAGACATCTCCAGAAATCTGGTTTTCCTCTTTGACAGTTGACAGTCATATGGGAAGTCTCTAAATTAGTCTGTTATACTGAAACTCGTATGTCTTTTTATGCATATGACGGTCCACTGCAGGTGAACATAAATATGAAACCTCAGTTTAACTTTTCACTGTGTCTCAGTTTTCCCAGGAACAATAAAATGGCGCTAACATCTGTCCCCCTCTTGTCATTTCATTCCCCAGCTGACTGTTGCACGTTGAGGAAAAATGCTACAGCGCGTAGTGGCAGCATGGACTTAAAGATAGGAAGATAAAACGACTCAATGATGAAATATAAACTTTTTCAAAAAGAGGAGGATTGAAGCAAAAGCTCTCAAGGAAACCACCAGAGCTGACTGAACCATAGACCTTCATGGAAAGGAGGGTTTGGACTGTTGCCTAAGTGGCTACCTGAAATAGCCCAGTCCGGCCCCTTTTTTTGGTCCACACGTCGACCTGTGAGCAACACCACTAATGACTCTTTGTCAACTCCAGTGTGGTCTAGCTGGGTAGCTCAACAAGTTTCCTGCTAACTTATTGTTTTCAGTCTCAACACTGGTCTTAAAGGGGGTGTTTCTGACCTCCTCCCACCTTGAAAGCCTAATTCCACCCCACCCCCACCCCCTGCCTGCCCACTGGAAGGACTGACTGACTTAAATGGAAAGGACTGGAATGGACCTTTAGTTGCCCAAACACCTCTTATAAATAATCCCCAATCCCACTCTACCTGCCTTTGGTTTCCCCTGAATGGCTGTGTAGTCCCTTCATTTTACTGGATACAGGGGGTGGAGGCTGACATGGGAATGACTATAATTTGTTGTCGTTGTTTGTAACAGTTAGCCTAGCTGTACAAAATCTTTGATTTTGTTTTTGATGTGGAACATTTCATTTGTGATTGCCGAATTTGAAAGTCACAGAGCAATATGTGAGCAAGGGTTTATTATAGATAGGCACCTGGTTTTGACATTTTTCATGACCTGCCTGACATAGTTGGAATTCCTTTTGGGATACAAATGTTGAATGGAGAACAGATTGATGAATTTCCAGATTACAGCTGCCTTCTCTCCTTACACATGTTTTCTTTGCTACAGTAAGCGTTGTCTTTGTGGAATAATAATAGTAATGGCTAGTGTACGTAGGTTCTGGTGCAATAGGATTCTTTACTGTCCAATTTACACAAATATTTGGAATAATCCACCTCTCATTGCTACTTGTTTTACTTTTGTCAAGGAAGGAGGGGTACTGTGCATGGGCATGTAGTTGTTATCTCTCTAGTTGCTAAAGCTGGAGAGGTGGCCTGTAGAAATGGGAGGAAACCCCTGCACTTGTACAGTTATACAATGTCTGGTTATGGTTTTAGACTAAATGACAACCAGTTGATTTTTTTTTTTTTGCATTTCATTAAATAACTGTATGCTATAGAACTCTTATTTACTACATTGTGATAACAGCATTTTTTTTTTAGATTGCCAAGAATCACTCCTTGTGGATAATAAGGCTCAGGAATCAGGGTCCAGGAAAGTCTCAGCTGACAGTCCTGGAAGGATGTCACCAGTTAGCTTTGCTGAGCGTAACACACAAGTCCAGCCTCAGAATCGAACTTCGTTTTTTCCACACACCATACTATCCTCAAACTGCGTCTCTTTCGCTGCCACCTCAGCTCTTCAACGGAACAATAACAGGTCAGGTGCTAACCATGTCAGAACCATATTTACTGTGTATGTGGGACTATTGTGTTTACTAGGCGATGGATATTGGGTTTTGGGAGTGCATCGCTTTGTTTCCTAATAGTGACTAGCTTGTGCTCTCCACAACTGCATTCATTTGCTGCCTAAATGGAAAAAGACTGCTATGTGTTTACTTTGCCTTATCTGTTAGCTAGTTTGTACCTCATGTATGCAGCGAGCTCTACCTGAGAATTATGTTTTCTGTTGGCTGCATTTTGTTTGTATGACTTTGTGTGCAACTAAAATCAATGTAGAAGTGTGTTGAGTTTAGACATGCGCTGTATAGCATTTGAAAGACGAGGCAAGTCCCTGAGAACACTACACTGATTTTTTTGGGGTGGTGGTTGGGGTGGGGTTTGGGGTTCTGTAATGGCATGTGCATCTGAATGTGATTCTGTTTCACGAGACTGGAAACCAACGCAGTTTTAGAGCCCAGTATAAGCCAAGTTGTCTAGCTCTCATGTTCTCATGTTTCAGTCCCAATACATTGGAACATGTGATGGTGATTACTAGACATTGTTACTTTAAATCCAGATTGTACTTAAACAAGTCAGAGAATTGGACATGCACGATAATGTATGGAGTTCCAGGCACTACAGGCAGGTTTTGGCAACGAGCTTCAGATGCAGACCTCAAAGAAATCTCAGGCCACTTCCATGAAAGAATGTCTCCTTTCAATGTAAACAAAATGTTTGTCTGACCTAATTGATTTTGTACAGTTAAAGTAACCCTTTTCACTCAAAACATGGCTTAAAGAAATATGATCGGTCTAGTTACTGTGTGGATGGTAGTGGTCAAGTTGTTTTTATCAGTTAAGTGTTCATTTCTCTGCTTGGAGGGAGGAAATGAACTGTGAATGTGTTTTACTCTTTAGATATTATTTGAAAGAAGCCTGGTGTTTAAAATGTACAATATGCAGGAGTTGATCCTCAGTCCCACTTTTGGCTGTGTTGTTCCTAACTTTTATTTTTCACCCATTGTACTCAAACCTTTTAATGGAAAAAAAAAGAAAAGAAAAAAAGTGTGGCGTTTGTAACCTGTAATTACAGTCCTAATAGTATGCTTGTCCTCTCCCTGTCAATCTGTAAACAGTACATCCATGATAATTATACATAGAATTCCACAAATCTATGTATTCAAATTCCCCTGTTATTAGAATATCGGCGTCATGTTGCCACAGGGAAACTCCAGCCAGCGAACCACAAGTATACATGTCAGAAAACCTGGCGAGCATGACAAAGACTGTACGGACCATTGGGAGTTTTGCACAAGGATACAGTGGGCTCAAGGGCTTGTTTCTCCCTTGCAAACTGTGGATGGAGGTGTGGAAGGAATTTGTGAAAATGTCAACTGTTTAGCTATTTAAGATGTATTTACTCTTTGAAAATGTGGCAAGTGTATTGCGGGACAGGAATAAAGATGTCAAGATGAAACTGTCTTTGGTCCCTCAACTATCTAACTTTCACATTATGTTCCTCTCAAATTTGAGATTTGCTTCCACCTGCAGGTTGCTTTGTGTATCGTATTTGGAAGTATGACAAACCGAAGGAAAAAGGAAATGTTTGCTCTATATATATATATATATATATATATATATATATATATATATATATATATATATATATATATATATATATATATAAAATAATGTCATTTAGAGAAGTTTTAGATCACACAGGTGAACAGGGCAGCCCTGTCTTCTTGTTGCTAAACTTAGTAAAGCATTTTAATGCCCAAAGAAAAAAAGAGATATTTGCCTCACAATACAACTAATGGCAATCAATTAATACATTTTTATTTGTCACATGTAATCGTATAAGGTACAATTCCAGTGAAATGTAATCCTGTCAGTTCCCTAAATGTGTGCATTAAAAAGAGTTTAAATAGAATAGGAATAGTAATAAATGTATGATTTTGGGGAGGGACAGGGAGAAAAGACCATTATCCAGGTGGTTGGAATCCTTAATGATTCTCCTCTGATAATTTAAAGATAATGACTGTATTGCGCTGAAAATGGGTCGTGTGTGTGTGCGTGCGCATTTGAAAAGCAACTGAAAAGGAAGAAGGAAGTATGCTAGAAATACTGTTTTTTGCATTTTATTACTGCTGGTATTGATGTTCATTTTACTATGTATGCTAACCCATATGCTGCCACTGGAATACATGGTTTGACATTGCAGGTCTTATATAATATAAGCATTATTTATAATGTAGCACTTTGCAAATATGACTATAAGTACTGAATAGATGTAAAAGAGTGATAACACAAGACATGTACAAATACTGTTGCAGGGGGCAAAATCTGTATGATTTATTGTAATCCTATTACTGATCCTGATTCAAGAGATTAGACAGTTTCAACATCCAAACAACGTTCAAAGCATGGCTCCTAAACCCGTCATATATTAGCATTATTAATAATAATGTACATATATTGGTTTATGCGGTCACTGTTATATTCCTTTGTCATGGCTTGAACAACCATGTAGCCTAGTTATTGCTTTTCAGGGCAGATGATTTGCATAATTGTGGGACTGTTCTGTCACTGGCTTTCAAATGTCATAAAAGATAAAAGAAGACGGTTATCCATAAACCCGAGACAGACAGAAAGCTGAGGGTTGGTGAGTGTAGGTGATCGAAAAGATTCACAGAAAAAGTGATATTTTTCTTTTGGATAAATAGTTATCATGCCACACTATGAGGATATGATTAAGAAAATGCTCCCTAAGGTAAGAATAATCATCATCAATTGAAAGAAGAATGAATTCTCTCTAAATTAAACCTAAACAACAAATTGTATAGAATCCATGTATATTGTTTCAGTGCTTTTTTTGTGTCCTTTGATTTTGAAGACATATCATCGCAAACATGTGGCCCATGAAATATATGTTGCTTTGCATCACTTCAAAAGCCTTGTGCCCATGATGGATAGATACGGTAAGAAGCAAAATAACAGCTAACTATCTGTTGCTGAACTTATAACATATAGAATATTTATATAAATATATTGATTTTTTACAGTTTATAATGATGGAACCACAAAAAACTTGATGAGTCTAACTGGAACCATTCCTGTCATGTTCGCAGGTAACAATGACTTTGCATGTTATACTCTTTGACCCTAATAAACAGCTACGTTATTTTTAGAAGCTGACTTTGACGTGGATTCTAAACAATTTGAATAAGAAAACAAAGATGAAACTCATAATCTCTCAGAATATGATACTAAAATACCTTCTCCCTCTGTTCTTATACAAGACGAGACCTACAACATCCCGGTATGCCTGTGGATTGAGGAAAGCTACCCCCAAACTGCTCCCATCTGCTATGTCAGACCCACACGTGAGATGATGGTTCTCAGTGGAAAGTTTATCTCCAGCAATGGTGAAGTCACACTACCATACCTCGAGGAGTGGAAGAATGTAAGAAATGAATTATTGTATTCTTTGACAGGGCTGCATGTAAAAAGAAATAGACAATGGCATCAGGGTTATTACTGATGTTTGTTGGCACTAACATGTACAGAATGATGTGGTTTAGAGCTTAACTGCCATGTTACACTGGTGTGACTTTTTCTTTCTCCTATCAGAGCGAATGTGATCTAATGACCCTACTGCGGGTGATGGTTATCATGTTTGGAGAATTCCCTCCTGTGTACATGCAGCCTCATCCAGAGCCTGAACAAGCCCCTTGTAAGTAACACTCATAAAGACAGACGCAAGCCTCCATGTATTTTCAAAACAACACCATCCATGCCCTAGATACAAGTTGATGTTGATAAGACAGATCCAAGATTCAAGCCACTCCTGATTCAGTGTTAATCTAGGTTCATCATTTGTACATCTAGGGCGGGAAACACTGTCCCCCTGTCAATATGTTCATGAATTTTGTTGTGACTGGTAAGGATGCTTCTAAAATTAAAATATATTATTGTAGGTTGGCTACAGTTCAACAGACAACCAGAGGTGCTTTCGAAGGCAGAAGGGAGTTTGTATCTGCATTTAGCCAGAGAAGATGATCTGCCTTTCCAGCATGAAAATGAAACCAACTGTTAGTTTTTCTTGTGGGATTTGACAATAATGTTTGACTGTTTGTGTGTTGATGAAGTGTTTAATCCTGTGTACAGTGTCAGATGGTATCCATTAATTATTTTATTGCTACTTAATTAATTAATAATCCCAGACAAATAATAAGATTCTGTATAAAAGCAGCACCTGATAAAAAACATATTGACTGTGTTTGGTGTGAATGAGTTGCATTCTTTTTTTCTTCTTTTTTCTACTTTTTCTTTTTTAAATATGTTTTTCACAAGAACATAACAAACTAATTTGGTATTTGAATGCCTGTGTGTTAAACGACTGAAATTGCTTTACAAGCAGCTCATAAAACTGTACATAACTGCACCCAAAGGCATTTGTTGTTCTTATCCACAAACATTTTGGACTTTTGACCAGTGAAGAGAAAGGTTAATCATTTGAAGAACACACACACAGCCAGGTGCAGTCCAATAAAGCATGAAATATTATAGAAGAGTGTAGTTTATTTAATTTTGACAGAGAATATAGAACAGAAATTCTGACAACTCTTCAGTTAAGCTGCAAAGCTACTGCCCGCAAAAGCTTATTAAAGACTTATTTCGTAGCGATTTAGTGGACGCATAAATTAAAATCTAAATTAATCACGACTTCGAGACTATACAGTCAAAAATAAGACTATTAATTGGCATAGCCGAACCTCTTGTGAAAAATTACTGATTCATTCTGGTATTGTAAATAATATTGAACAAATGTGTGCATATTATTGTGGGAAACACTTTGAAAGGAATTGTCAAACATGTATTATGTATAATTACTAAGTACACTTTGGATTTTGCCATAACATATCTACAGTAATGAAAACTCACGGGGACCACGCCTTGGGAACTCTACTGTTGACGTCACATGAGGACCGGAAGCAGTAAGGTGGAATGACGGAAATTCCTTTTGTTGACCATCGGATATTTGTTTTTCGGCATTTTTGAGTTCTATTAATTCACTGTTTTTCTATTCTTACTTAATGTGTTGGATCGTGGCGCGTTGACAACAGATACAATAACATTACCCGTGTTAGACAAGAGGGTTTCATATAGACATTGCATTATTGTCTTAATTGTAGTCGGGCCCGAGGCTGGGCTAACTTTAGCCTAGCATTCAGTCCTGCTAGCTGTGTTAGCTGTCAGTCTAGCGGGCTTAAAAGCCAGCCGTTCGCTCACTTAATAACTCATTAATAAGAACGGTGAAAACAAAAACTCAAAAATCATGGCAGTTGTCAACGAAGGTGCCCTTAAGAAAATGCTGAAGGTAAGTGTTGCGGCACTTGCTGGCCAACAGTAGCACGTTAGCACGTCAACGTTAGCTAATGTTACCGATACCAAACATGACACTCTCGGTTAAGATTAGCAGGAATTGTAATGCTTAATAAACGGCCCGGTTTCCCTTAGAGTTTAGTACCGTAAACATTTGTTTTTGTTATAAAGGATCGCTATTGTGAATCGTTGATTTAAGATTCGTCGTACAAATCTTTGTGTTACAATATAGCATAGCCACCTAGCTAGCTAACATCACTAATATGCTAACTATAAACATGTTTTTAAGCCATCATTCCTTGTGGTGTTTAAGGCTGTTAAAATGAACAATGATCCCACATACTAATGACCTGGTGTACAGCAAAGTATTTTTTGACGGTTGCTATCTTAATGAAGAAAATATTATTTGTAACTTATTAAGTGTTAATAATGTATGTTGTTAATGCTAAAATGAAGAATTTCTGGCTCAATTACATATTTTTGATCATATAAGTACAGGCTTATTGATAATTCAGTTCGTAATTTAAGTTTGATTTACAGGTTAAATATAAGCATTGTGTGTACTTTTACTATATACTTATACTTTTTAGTTTGATGGTAAGGCTATAGTTTTTTTACATTCTAACCACACATTGTGCTTTTAAGGACTATTTTTTTTGCAAGCAGACAGGAAGTAAACCACTGCAAACTGGGCTATGCCAAAATTACTAACCCTAAGTAAATAACTTAGCTTATTAGTTGTGTCAGCTCTGTCTGAGTGGTATACCTAAGTATCAGCAATTATGTCTAAATTTTCAATATACATACATGCCTTTTTCCCCTCATCTTTCATCTTGTGTTGTCCAGCAATACAAATACAGAGATCTGACTGTTCGTGAGATAACCAATGTCATCTCCCAGTACAAGGACTTGAAGCCGGTTATGGATGCTTATGGTAAATTACATCATACTGATCTACTTTTTTTAACTGTCTGTCTGGTCTCTTATATATTGTTTGATTGTATGATGGTAAATATCCAAGTTGTTTTGCTAGTTGACATGAGATCTTCTTCTATTTCAGTGTTTAATGATGGCTCCACAAGAGACCTGATGAGCTTAACAGGAACTGTCCCAGTGAGCTACAGAGGTAATAAATGCTTACCTTGATCTCTAAAAAACAGTTTATTTATTAGACACAAAAGCTATTACACATTGTTCCTTTGTAGAATCTGAAAGACTGGGGCATAGACTGTTCAGTGTCATTTTCTGTTTAGTTTTGCTTATTTGCTCACCTACTCTTTCTCTCTTGTGAGCTCACGCTAGCGTGCTCTATTTATCCTGCACTTTTTAAAAACAAACTTGTCATCTGTAGGATCAAGTAGAGTCAGTAGCAAATGGGCAAATTCCTCTTTGTGTCAGTTGAGGCGAGAATCCGCCTGAACCAAAACACATACAATTTTAGAACAAGAATGTGCATCTGCAAACAAACTGTATCTTGTATAGTGTTACTCCATGTCCTTGATCTGCCAGATGTTCTACTGTTCTGGCACCATGGATTAAATTACATTCAGGAAATGGAACGCATCACAGAATATTGTATAGTGAGCTTCAGGCCAAACCCAAAGTTTCTCAACTCTGGGATTGGGATTATATTGCTGCCTTGCTTAAATATCAAGACAAGGTTGCAGAATATTTGTAGACTGTAAAATGTAAATTTGTTTGATGTACAGTACATCATAATTGTTTACTTCATGTAGAGGTCCTCATTGTTCCTGAAAACAGAATACAGAAAATAACAAAGGTTGTCAAGTGTAAATGGTGAAGTGATGAGAATGTTGAGAGACTTAAAAACATAATATATAATCACATTATAACATAGTATGTGTTTCCTGTAGGCAATATCTACAACATCCCAGTGTGTCTGTGGTTGCTGGACACATATCCCTACAACCCTCCCATATGTTTTGTCAAACCTACCAGTGCCATGATGATCAAAACTGGCAAGCACATCGATGCCAATGGCAAGATCTACCTGCCTTATCTACATGAGTGGAAGCATGTAAGTGTGAGGTCTTCAGTCAATGTTTTTAATTATACTGCCTGTTTATTTAGGCAAGGACTGTGGAATGTTTAAAATGTAAAAACATTGATTGATAAATAAGCAATACAAACGCTTTGGGTAATCCCTGGAATAGTCTGATGTTTATGACTACCAGTCAGTCAGCACAAAATGGCGCAATCATGCGCGCCACAAAGGTACCTGTGGCTGTAGTAATATATTTGAACAGTGGCTTGCCTGTTGATCATTTGAAATAGCATTCTGCAATTGTGGTCTTGTTTAATAAAACATGCCCTTCACTGACTGTCTTTCAGCCTCAGTCCGACCTGTATGGTCTGATTCAGGTGATGATTGTGGTTTTTGGAGAGGAGCCTCCTGTGTTTTCTCGCCCCACCACGCAAGCCCCCTACCAAGCGTTCCAAGCAGCTGGACCTCCTAACTGTGAGTGACATCATTTTTTGTTGTAAGCAGGGTAATCTAAGTGGCCATGGCATTGTCTAATAGTGTCAGATGAACAAGATGATCCACAGACTGTTTTTTATACAAAATATGCTGCTAATAGAAGTATTTACATAGTACACACCTCTCTATACACTGAAAGGTGTTTTTATTATTTTGGTGTTAGTGATGTTAGAAACACCTGAGTAAAAAAAAAAACAATCAAATTCATAATTACTAAAAACTACAGCTTCCAAAACATGGCTAGGGGTGCACCAGTCAGATACTCAGGATTGGTATCAATCCGAACTTGGCCAAAATTAACAAAAAAAGAGAAACCTTTTTGCCACAACATGAACATATTATGAATAATAAATAAATAAACAAATGACATTGTGTACAGGCTAATATTGAACTAACTAAAATGCAAAGGAATGTAAACAACAAAGAATTTTTAGTGCAAACTGCATAATGACACAAACCTTTAACAACAAACTTGGTGACTGCCCTGTTGTCAACATTGAACTAATGGAGAACTAACTTAAGTGCAAAGGAATGTAATTGAATTGCCTTGTTGCTGAAAGGTGCTGTAGAAATAAAGTTGCCTTGCCTTACGACCTCAGCCTGTCAGTCAGTCACCAGGGCATAGAAACCACTGTTGTGCCTGCTTGTCTCAGAGGAAGTGTAACGTCAACAGCACCGCGACCGCTTTCGCCTCTCCATTAATATCATGCGTGAATGTTTTTTTGTGATTAATTACGTACCCATAGTAGTTTCTCATTGTAAAATCAATGATGTGTGGGATTATGTCAGGGAACATTTTCATATTGCGGCAGTTATTTAGCTAGTTTCACATCAGAATGTCAGTAATCATCTTCAATATATCGTCTCAGTGCAAGGTTTATATTATTTCTGTATATATATAATATATATTCTGTATATTGGTGCACGTGCCCTATTATCACATCATGGTTTAAGTGTTGCATTTATCAAGCACTAGATGGAGCTCAGGTACCACTACAGCACACCAAGGAAAAATGAGAGTGAATGTGTCCTCGTGAGAATGAAAGAGATAAAGAATATTTTCACATGTATGTCCTCAGATCTAATTGTTTCACATACTCTCTCTACCTCAGCTTCCTATATGCCTGGCATGCCTGTGGTCTCACCCTACGGCCCAAATCCTAACCCAGGGTAAGATGTTTGTCAAGCAGTTCTCAAACCTCTCCCCCAGCTAACTTACATATGCTGTATCTCCCAACAAACCTGTCCTGGCATGTTTATCTTTGTGGTTTGTTCAGCAGTATATCACAAAGAAAGCCTTTTTATTAGTGAAACACTGTACACGTGGTTTAGTTACATTAATAGCTAAACGTTAAAGATCAATTTCTGAATTTAAAACAACTAGAAAATCCAAAGAATTAGCTGTTTTTTCACCATTTATTTATTTTCAGAGGTTACCCAGGATACCAATACCCAGGGGGCAATGCTTACCCAGCCACTGCTGGACCTGCACACTACCCCAACCAGACTCCAGTTTCCACAGTGGGTATGTATCACATTTAGTCTCTCAGGTGCTTTATTTCTCTTTCTCATGGGTACATTTTAAAGTTTAAAATTAGCACAGGTTTCAAATGTTTTTACAAACTGCAGCAAAGTACAGCAAGATACAGATGAATATGACCAAGAATGACTCAGAAACTGCTATTGTCTCCACTTTCCGTTTACATTTCTTCTTTTGTCTGTCAATCTGCAGCGGCGAAACAAGCTACAATGTAAGTTAACAGGGCAATTGTCCAACTTGTATTTAACTTCACAAAAGTGCTCTTTTTACCACTGACAGACTCAGATTAATATTCTAAGTGTCTGACAACATTATGGAAAGGATCCCTTCAGAGATAGACCTTTAAAACCTCTTTGAGACCTTTCTGTTCAAACAAACAGCTCTGAAGTCGCTAGCGCTAAACCCACCAGACTCCATTTAAAAAAGCAATACTTTCAGCGTGTATAAAGCCAACATTTTCACGTGTGTAAATCGTTAAACTATGTGTTTATTTCAACCAAAACTAGAGTTGTAATGGTTGGAAAAGTGGAAAGATGACCCAAAACGGCTTTTCATAGTTTTATTTTGTTTCTGTCGACTTTGAATGAAGTGTATTTTACGATGCTAAAATTACTGTTTATTTACATGGAGTCTGGTGGGTTTAGTGAATGCAATTTCGTGGATGTTTTTATATTTAAAAAAAGGATCTTACTCTTTAACAGGAAGGTCGACCTCCTTAGAAATCCTTTCCATAATGTTGTCAGACACTTAGAATATTAATCTGAGCCTGTCAGTGGCAAAACAAGCATTTTTGTGAAGGTAAATACAAGTTGGACAATTGCCTTGTTAACTTATATTGTAGCTTGTTTCGCTGCTGCAGACTGCAGCGATCCTGCTTAATACTGGACCAATGTCAAAGATTGTTATTTCTAATCCTATCAGTCACTTAGACACAAACACATAGGAAAATAGGGTCCAGGTTGAAAAAAAATGGTAGTTACCCTTTAATATTACAATACAAGGATTCAATACCTCTGAAAAAAAACAATATGTGTCCTCCTTTCCATGACTAGTTAACTCTGAATGAAGACACTTGACCTTTTGACTCAAACTCTCTTGCCCTCTGCGACTTCAGTGGCGCGCTGAGCCGCCAGTGAAAGGTCGTTCGTGTAACTAGAGTGGGGAGCATTAAAGGCCAAAGGGTCGGATGGATCTGAAGGGAAAGGCACAGACCCCCTCAAGCCATCACACCCTACACCTCAGACTCAGTGCTATACTTAGGATTGGAACAGTAACTCCGCACAAAGACAGACCTGTAATCAGAGGCCCCATCTGTGGCCCCAGCCTCAGTTAGCGGCACGGCACTGAAATGCTGGTCAAGGATCAGCATGCAGGAGGAGCTTTAGCTGTCTCCTATATTTAGTAAAGGAAAGAGAAATGGGTTTGCCCGTAGACTACTCGGATCTCAGAGCTGTATCAACTCTGACATTTGGAGTGCTGACTCCAGACTGCACATAAGGTGGTCTTGACTAAAGACATCCATCAGTGCATGTACACCTACATAATCTGGTATTTGTCAGCTTTTGAGGCTTTAGTTTGTGCTTGTGTTTTAGTGAGTGAAATATCTGATATTTTATCATTTTGGTCATTCTCATCTTATGTACGTACACGTGGGAACAAAATATTAGAAAAACCTGAAGCATACAATTATACTCACCTTGTGAACACTAACAGAGCTTCTATAAAATGAATATGACAAAATAAAATATTAAACTATATTAAAACCTGTCACTGTTACACAATCCCCACCATAGACTACAGCCATAAATTTTACAAAGGTAGTGTTTACTGCTGGGATGTTCTTTTGGATTGCATTATTACAGTGTACAAGGGTCTTCAATATTTCCAGTAACTGAACATAAAATTGTTCAAATGTACCATTAGCATCCTACTTGAGTTTTCACAACAACCTACTGTGCAGGGGCACTCTGACACTTTGGTCATTTTGGATATCAGTCAAGCTGTAACCTAAATGAATGAGCATCTAATGTCTTTCTACTTCCGTTTTCCTGTTGGACATGAAAACCGAGCACTGCTGTGTGCCATTTATTTCTATGGTGAGAACTAGGGGTGTAACGCTACACAGCTACTACAAAACCTTGTACCTTGTTCAGGGTAGAATATAGTATATTTTTTTGAAAGTTATTTTCTGTTACGTCTGTTCACGGTCTCACGTCACCTCTAAACCTTTTCCTCTTAAGGCCCAAGCAGAGATGGCACCATTGGCGAGGACACCATCCGCGCATCTCTGATCTCAGCTGTGAGTGACAAGCTTCGCTGGAGAATGAAGGAGGAGATGGACAGAGCTCAGGCGGAGCTGGACGCCCTGAAGCGAACAGAGGAGGACCTGAAGAAAGGACATCAGAAACTGGAGGAGATGGTCTCAAGGCTGGACCAGGAAGTGGTGAGAGATCCTCCACTTTTTTTAATGTTATATAATGATGTTTTTTTTTGTTGTTGTTGTTCCCTCTTATACTGCTTTTCTTTCTGTAATACCACAAATGATATGGTTGCAATTATTATGTTTCTACTAGTCTGAGGTTGACAGGAATATCGAGCTGCTGAAGAGAAAGGATGAGGAGCTGAGTGAGGCCTTGGAGAAGATGGAGAACCAGTCAGAGAACAATGACATTGACGACGTCATCGTGCCCACAGCTCCGCTGTACAAACAGATCCTGAACCTATATGCTGAAGAAAATGCAATTGAGGACACCATCTTCTACCTGGGAGAGGCCCTCCGCAGGGGCGTCATAGACCTGGAGGTTTTTCTCAAGGTGAACACGTCAACACAACTACAACTAATGCATAACATGATGTCTGCTCAGCCTGCACAGTGAAAGCTGTTAGCAGAGCAGCAGCGTCAGTCTTCGGTCTGTGTCTACACAGGATCCATTCAGACACAGCATTGAGTGTAGTTTGCACGCTTTTTGGCAACGTTCAGGTCCCAACAACACACAATCTGACTTGAAGGGTAAAGAATATGCTTTGGGTTGCAGTTTTACACACATACAGCACGAGAAAACTGTGAGGCATTATGCAGCCTGTGTAGATAGTTGTGTAATGATAAAAATAGAAGCTTATCTGTTCCGTGAGTGAGACGGACAACTCAAAACTTGGCTGAAACACCTCCTGTGTAGATACTCCTTAAGAGAAACAGACCCACACACAATTGAACCCTCAATGACTGGTACTGTTTTTTTGTTACAGCATGTACGCCTTCTGTCCAGGAAGCAGTTCCAGCTTCGTGCCCTCATGCAGAAAGCCCGCAAGACTGCTGGCCTTAGTGACCTCTACTAACCCACGTTGACTACCAGGAAACCTTGATCTTCATATCTTCATGCTCTCTCACTCTCTCTTCTTCCTCCTCTGTTTTATAACCTTTTTAATGTCCTCTTGTAGCTGTCATCTTTTTTTTTTTTTTTTTAAATCTCTATACAGTCTGTTCTTGTGAGACAGAAATCTGAACAGCAACAACCGAGAACGATTAAAAATGCAACATTTATGAAAAACTGGATTGTCCTATGTGGCCACAGTTCTCGTAGGACATCATTTGTATTTTGATCTGACCAAAAAAAGTCTTTGAGATCATTATGCATTAACAGCCATAACCCATTTGCAAGACATGACACCATTACTTGTGTGCGCCAATATTAAATAAAAACCATTTCAACTACATTGTGAACCAGGTACTGCAGTTGACACAAAAACATGCTTAACACACCTGGGAGACCTGGGAGCCTGTTTAGTGTTTGCGGTGTAGCTGGGTTGGCGTACAGTGAGTTAATGTGTCGACCTGTATACAGTACGTTTGGTCTGCAGGGTAGCCCACAGGTTCTGGCCGCAGCCCCTTTGCCAGACAAAGTCATTTGGCTAGTAAGCACAAATTGTGAGGCGCTAGTCAAGAGGGGCTTTGTAGAGAGCCCCATACGTCCACTCCCCTCATAATGAAAAGGTTTGCCTCTGATATAAATACCCAGGCTGTCATTTCTGGAAGGACAGGGGGGTTGAGCCTCAGGATTTAATGCTGTATGAGTTCTGGGTTCATGTTCAGTAGCCATGGAGTCAAAGGGATCACTTTTCATACAGTAGAGGTGATGATGGACATGAACTGGGTTTCTTCATTGTCTTGTTTGAGTCTTTTAATGGGCTAACGTTTTGAGCTCCCCTGCCACTTGACCTAACTATTCTATTTGTTTCCCGTTTCCCTGTGTCTCTTGACACAAGGGTTGTGTCAGCTGCTCATGTCTGCCCTCCAGTCTGACTGCATTAACCAATCAATCATGTACAGTGGTCGTTTCTGTTTAAGGTGGATGACATACTTTATTCTAAGGTATTACAAAGGAAATTTGTATTTTCTTCCTTTACTTTTTTTCCTTGTGCTGTCCACTTACTCTCAGTCCTGCTGAGAGGTTTAAGTTTTCAGTAAACATGAGGAAAACGTTGTGAATAAATCTGTGGAGGGGGGGGTACAAAAAAATAAAAACATATTGTACTAATCAAAAAGTTAACTTATGTAAAGTTTGCAAATAGGTCTCATTTACATTAGCCTTTTACTAAATGCACTTTGAATTGTATGAAAGAATATCTGCTGTTATTTTTTTCTTTCAACCATAGACCACCTGTTCTTTTATATCTGTAGATTTATGTAAATCAGTACAAATAAAAGACATCTGATTTAATGGTTCATCTCTTTGTGATCATTTCATTGATCAATATTATTTCACTTTATAGTTTTAATAATAGTTTGATGGGTTATTAATCACAGCAAAGTGGCATCTGATAGTGTTTTCTCTGTCACACACACCTATTGGACTAACCCAGACCACAGGAGGTACTTAGAACATTTGTGAACTACAGTTCTGTTCAAAATAATAGCAGTCCAACATCACTAACCTCATAAATCAAATTTTTTGGTAGAAGTGATATTTCTACATGGCAAATAATTTACTAGTAAGTATTGTAGAGTCATAGAAAACCAACAAATTCAAATTCAAATGGCATCCAAAGCCAACTACCATTTGAATGGATCGAAGAATAGCCAAAATGGCAAAGGCTCAACCAATGATCAGCTCCAGGAAAATCAAAGAAGACTTAAAAGTTACCTGTGAGTACTGTTCCGATCAGAAGAAGGCTATGTGAAGCAAAGCTATCAGCTAGAAGCCCCCGCAAAGTCCCATTGCTGAAAAAAAAGACATGTACTGAATAGGTTGAAATTTGCCAAAGGACACATTGACTGGCCAAAGGAGAAATGGGGCAACATTCTGTGGACTGATGAGAGCAAAATTGTTCTTTTTGGGTCTAGGGGCCGCAGACAGTTTGTCCGACGACCCCCCATGCACTGAATTCAAGCCACAGTACACTGTGAAGACAGTAAAGCATGGTGGTGCAAAAATCATGTTATGGGGATGTTTGTCATACTGTGGTGTTGGGCCTATTTATCGCATACCAGGGATCATGGATCAGTTTCAATACATAAAAATACTTGAAGAGGTCATGTTGTCTTATGCTGAAGAGGAAATGCCTTTGAAATGGGTCTTTCAACAAGACAATGACCCAAAACACACGTAAGCGAGCAAAGTCTTGGTTCCAGATGAACAAGTTGATGTTATGGAGTGGCCAGCCCAATCCCCAGACCTCAATCCCATAGAAAACTTGTGGGGTGACATCAAAAATGCGGTTTCTGAGGCAGTTCTCAGAAATAATGGTTATGCAACTAAATATTAGTGCAGTTATTCAAAGTAAAGCAAACCCTTGAGGCATTTTTCAGTTTATACAGTAAATGTTTGAGTTTGTAAAGAATTCTTTTTTTGAACAGCCTAATATTCCTTTTTCTTCACTTTCTGTAAAGGTATAACACAAACTTGATCAATTTTGGTCATGTTTTGATTTGGAATTGAATGTGCAGTGTTCCCAATGCAATGATATTATGAAATTAAAAGCTATTCTAAGGATTTTGAGCATTATTCACTTTTTTTAAACACACTGCTATTATTCTGAACACAACTGTAGTTGTAATTAACAGTATTTTAGAATCCACTGGTTAGTTCTTACTGATCAAACGCATAGTAAGCCTTCTTAAAATACTGTTTTATGTACTAATTTCTCAGCAGGTGTAGCAGTATTTAGCAGTATGTTAACAATGTCACATAGAAGCTCAGAACCGCATTTTGATTTTCTCCTGTATAAAAACCTTTAATCTGCCTTGTGTGTTGACCAATAGCTGTGCACCGAGAGTGGCTGGGTCAGCTGCCTTGTAAACATACAAACTGCCTAATACTAGTTTTGATGACAAACGCAGGAAGAAACAAAGGACACACTTGTATCATCCTGGCAGATTTAATCGATGTTACGGCAAATAAAAATCCATATCCAGCTGCCATGACAGGTACAGTTCTTCAGTGAGTCAGGTGACTAATATACCATATCTAAGGTCGTAACATTAATACATAAATAGGTCTTAACAGTATTAGCAGTTATAAACAATACTATAGTTTTTCTCTTGATGTCCTTTTCTCCAGAGTCAGTTGGAGTAGAATAAATACAAAACTCTTTGATTGAATTCAAGATTATTACCTTCTGTTACGATTCATAACCTGACCCTAGGTCATGATTGTAGCTGACTATTTCCCATTGGTTCTCTGTTATCTCTTTACTGAGTTAAATTATACCAAGTCACTTTGTTGGCAACCCCTTTTAATTCTCTCAGATCAAACCTGTGTTGCTACTTGCCAGTTCTTTACCCCTTGACTTTTAAATAGTTTTTCCTGTCGGTGCACTTGTGGTTAGGAGTGTTTATAATGGCTTCAATGCCAACAAGTACATGTAGCATTGCTTTTCTCAAATGATAAGGTACTTTGGTATCACAGGATATTGTCCCAGTGATATATGCAGCAGGGTTATTATGACTGTAGGTGGATAGGAAGCCTTCCTCATAGGGAATGGAATGTCTCCATTATACTCCAAATAGAAAATAAACAGAGATTACCAAGTGTAAAAAAAAAAAAAAAAAAAGAAAACTGGCAACAGTCACAGAATAAATACGAACTACGAACAACGAGTGTACTGAAGAAGCAGCAACATTGCACAGTAACATACAGTACATAGAATGTATACACTCAATATGCAAAGGCCTTACTTTTCTTGTGTAGACAGGACAACAAATAGATAACACTCTAGCTCCAACACAGGCTGAGCTCAAAGGCTTACAGGGATGAATTTGGGGTTAAGGGAATTCAGTCATGGAGTGAAGAGGATGGGAGGGGGGCAGCAAAGGAAAATGACACCAATGTGTGAATATCTGAAGTTAAAATCTAGCTTCCACTGGTTTAGCTACAAACACTTGGCCTTTATAGATATTCAGAGGTTTCTTTCGCCTGTTGCCATGGGGAGGTACAGGAGGAGGGAGTCAACCGCACTGTTGAGTGTGGTTTCAGAGTGTATAGGAGAATTCAGAGGAGTGCTCTTCACAGGGTGAGCTCCTTCTGTACGCCCCACAGGGTCTCAGCGCTCTTCACCAGCTGCTTCTCTTCGTCAGGCTTCAGGGTCATGTGAATCACATCTGTCAGGCCGCTGTTGCCCAGGACACAAGGGATGCTCAGGAAGACCTCATCCTTCACTCCATGCATGCCCTGTAAGAGGAAGGGAGCAACGCAAGGTTCAGGGGTTGTGGGCCATTTCAGAATATATGAAGAATGTACAGTGTGTTTGTGTGAACTAATCAATACAATGAATTTCATCACGTAGGATCTGCCAAACAGCTAAATGTATGGCTTGCTCCCAATCTCCTCACCTGGACCAGTGTGGACACAGGGTGCACTTTGTGCAGGTTCTTAATGATGCTTTCCACCAGGTCAGCCACGGACATACCAATGGCCCAGGAAGTGTAGCCCTTCAGCTTGATAACCTCATAGGCCCTGCAGTGCACACACATAATACGAAAACAAATTAAAAGCGAGAACAGCAGGTCTCCTGTACTGAAGAAAACAGAACGTTCAGTATGCTTTGGCATTTGGGACAGTGTTTGCTCCCACTTTGTCATTTCCCTCTAATAGCCCTCATCCATCTTCTTCCCTAATGTTTTCAAGCTGAGAATTCAGCTGTTTCTCCCCACGAGAGAAGCACAAAATGGATTGACGCTTGCATGTTTGTTCAGTATCTAATGCGGTTTTGATGGGGACGTTTATAATTGACATTCCCCAGCCTCTGCTGTGCTGACCTTGATGTGTGTGTATGGAGAGTGGCAAATAAATAAATCTGGTCCATGCAAGTTAGCTGACTGAACTTGATGATCAAGGTAGTGCACCATAAACTCAAATCCATTACTACGTCTGGATTTGTACAGTACAGTTGGGTAAGTATGTCTTCACAATAATGCGGAAGAGAAACATGAACAAACAATGATGTCTCCTTTGTCAAGCATAAAAAAATAAGGCCAGAGAACAAGTCATCCATTGTGTACATCCCGCCCCCCCTGTCTCTGTCTTTTATATTTTATTTAATACCTGAAACCTTTGCACACATCTTTGATAAATCAACTATTGTGTTGTACATGGTTGACCCCCCTAACACCTAGCTGTTGCGAGATAAGTCATGTTGGCTGACAGTGAAATAATGGTACACTATCAACGTTTACAGGGCAAACTGTTGCATCACTTAACTTTCAAAGTAATGACATAACTCCATATTACAAAATATAACATCAGGTGTTAAGTAACAAAAATAGCAATGCTGACTAGTCAACATGGATAGGTCATTTAAAGTTGAGAATGTAGGGTGAACCTTTCTTGGATTAGGATTTAATACTGTCTGGTGTTTCATTAATGCAAACCTGGGAGCGCAAGTGAGGCCATGGGCACTACTGAACAGTATCCTGTTCCAGGGAGCAGAATACCTTTTGTGTTTATACTGGCTGTCAGGCTCTAGTGAGTACTGTGTAACTGCCTCTGCTTGCCTTTTGGCCCACAGCCCTGATCAAATTCCTAACCAGGGCTGGTCAGCTCTACTGGATTCAAGTTTGCCATGAAACCCCTAATTGTCTGTTTCAATAAGACATAATATGTATGGCTTCCACCTCAGTGCTGAACAGATGGCCTGTATGCTGTAGAATAATGTTCTTACTATTTGCAGATAAATAAAATAAGAATGTAAAAATGTTTCCATAAGAGACCAAGTGTGTTTTGGTGTATGCTTATTTAGCTTAAGCCATAACTATAAGATAGTTAGGGTCACAGTGGCCTCGAGCAAAGTAGATTGAGTAATAATAACAACAAGTGAAACGGGAGCAGAATGAGGACGAGACACAGCACAGTGGCCTCGACCCTGGCGTGCGTTGTGTGAAGATAACAGGGTAACACTTTACTTGAAGGTATCTACATAAGAGATAGGGTTAATGTTAACACATTAACCCTAACTTGTCATGACAAAAACCGAATGACACTTAATGACAGAAGCGTTATGTCATAAACGTTTATGACTTGTTTATAGTGTTTATGGCACATTCATGACAGCGTCATGTCACTCTTATGTAGATACCTTCAAGTAAAGTGTAACCGATAACAGTCCCTGTGCTGGAAAAGAAAAAAAAAAAAGAGGGGGTCCAAGAAAAAAAGTATAAGAGATGAGGGGAAGTATAGAACGGGGCTCACAAGGTCTGACAGCCTAGAGATACGTGGCCCGGCTCCGGATTTTTGTCTGTTGCTAGGGAAACCGAGTCTCTGCGTGCTTTGTGATCCCACAGATCTGTGCATTGAAACTCCGATGCTTGACTGATTAAACATACATTAAACTTATTTGACGTCATCTTATCGTCTTATTTGGCTCTTACTTAGGATCAATGTAATTCCAATTTAACGAATGCACTGGGATATGCAAGTAATAGCAATATTTGTGTCAGACACATTGTCCCAAAAAGGGGGGTGGGGGGACAGAGGAGAGGAAATCCCCAACAATGCACATGGCCGAGTGCTTTGCAGAATAAATCGAGCGTGTGAGAGAAAATGTGGTTTGCAGGGTACTTCTTTCTTCAGCTTACTGGAAAAATAATTCGTACTCACCCATCAACCACCATCTTATGAACAGCCTTCCAGTTCTCACTGTCACCCTCAGAGCCCATCTGTGGGTTGAGGCCCTGCAGAGAAACTCCAGCAACATTCACACCGCTCCACACAGGCACTAGGAGAAACAGACAGACAGTGATATATTAGTTAATCGTGACTACACATTCTACACACACAATCAGATTGAGAATTTATTTTTAGTCAGAGCTGCATACCACTGGAGTCTCCGTGCTCTCCGATGATCCAGCCGTGGCAGCTGGAAGGATGGAGGTGGAGTTTCTCTCCCATGAGGTGGCGAAAACGGGCAGAGTCCAGGTTGGTGCCAGAGCCAATGACGCGGTGACGGGGGAAACCACTCAGCTTCCAGGCCACATAGGTCAGGATGTCCACTGGAAAGGTAAACCGGACAACTCTTTAACAATCATTTCAATCTTTCATCCCTATTTTAAGCCTCACACCACACCTTCTCTCCTCACATTTCCCTCCTCCCCTCACTAATTCACGCCCCCGTCTGTCTAACCTGGGTTGGAAACCACCATCAGGATGCAGTTGGGGCTGTACTTGACGATGTTCGGGATGATGAACTTGAAGATGTTGACGTTGCGCTGCACCAGGTTAAGACGGCTCTCGCCCTCCTGCTGGCGGGCACCGGCTGTCACCACCACCACTTTGGAGTTGGCTGTCACACTGTAGTCTGACAAATTGACAAAAGGAGAGGTGTTCTGATGGAGCTACAGAATAATAGTTTCACCAAGGGTCAAGTGACATACCAGAATAAAAACTAATTCTTCGAGAGACAAAAAGGCTGTAGTTAGTTATTTTGTTGCATTCTCACCTTTGTCTGCCACGATCTTGTGTGTCTTGAGGAAGAGGGATCCGTGCTGCAGGTCCATGGCCTCACCCTTCAACTTGTCCTCCATCACATCAACCAGGGCCAGCTCATCACACAAGTCCTGATCATATACATACAACAAGTCATTCACTACGCAGTTTATATAGTGCATCTTACATTACATGGATAAAGCTACAGTGAGGCTTACTCAAAGTGCTGAACTCCGTTATTACCAGGTATATCTATCATCTCTGCCTTGATTGTTTCGGCCGCATTGTTAGTTGTTAAGACCTGTGACCTAGTTTCTCTTAGCCTCTGTTGTTCCTCAGCTGGCACAGATTCAGCTAACTTGTTGTGAATAGAACAGGACAATATAAGGGAAATGCAAGGTTTCCTGTCCAGGTTTGTATAATAAGGTCACATACTGATTTTTATTCCTACCAAGCTTCACAGAAGATGATTTCGCTAGTCAGCACACCTTCAAAGCCTGTCTGACTGCAGCCCTTGGAGGTTTCTCAGTTCAGAGACAATTTTGCAAATCCTTATTATTCCACTCGTAATGAATAGTAGTTACTCTTATGGATTTACATACGCATTCCTGTATATACATACTTACTTTTAGGTTTCTAAAGGTTATCCAAGTTTGTACTTTCCAAGGGCTTATCTTAAAAGCAACACCAAAGTTTCTTTTGTACCTTATAAATAATGTTTCCAAAATTGTTTCAGTGGTTGATCAACTCTTAACAGGGTGAACGGCTATAACCGCACTATGCAAGTTTGCCAGATCAGGTAGCGGATCTGTAGTTCGAATGAGACATCAGAATAATGGTAATGGTAATGTAATGGTAATGGACAATTCCGCTTCCAACCTGTAGGGGGACCAAAGAGGAAAAATGCCTTGGTGTTGCTTTAAGTGCCTTATCCCACCCATGAGTTCACTTTCGTTTTGTACTCCGTAATGTAATAACAACTGTACTATCGCTGATTTACCCTTCGACCTGTCATTCTATCTACTTTCTCTTTGCTCATTTCAAAAGCTCTTTACTGATACACACAAAACCACACACACATCCCTCAGCTCTCTCTCTTCACACCTCTCTGTCTCACCTTGAGCAGGACGCTGATGGCAGAGGCCATGCCCACCATGCCGACACCCACCACCGTCACCTTGTTCCTGCTGCCAACAGGCTCCTCCTTCATCACATGGCCGATCAGCTTCTCCTTGGTGGACATCTGTGGAAAGTAAAGGAGGTTTTAGGGAAAAGTAGGCAAGCAGGTAAATAGAGGGAAGGTGAGGGTGGAAACAGAGAGGCAGTAAAGTAGTGCTGAATAATGTATGTGACAGTTTGAATGCTTTGTTACCAATAGGCCCACACAAGGGCGTACGTGACTGCTCTCTCATCCGACAATGACTGAGTCAAACTTGGATTTCCCTTTTTTACCTCAGTCACAGAATTGGAAGTGTGACCTTTTCACAAACCCCAAAACATGACCTCTGAACAACCACAAGTTCCAGTTTCATACTCTACTCAAGTCTACCACTCTTGCCTCACATTTACTTCCATAAATGGTTTGCGGACAGTAGTTCTTGCTTTACAGCGCCACTCTGGGTCTCCATGGCAACCACTGCCTGGAAAAGTACTGCAGCCTGTCTCGTGCAGTAGTGAACCTTCCCAAGCTGACGTCACACACTACTACTTGTTTCCTGGTTGGCCAGGCACGGCAGAGTGCTCACACTTGTAGGCGTTTACATCATCAGCATGACTAGCCTGGTTCTCTGTGATGTGGAGTCAAGCACGTAGTGGAGTTTCTGACAGGATTAATACACTGTAATACCTTCCTTGAGAGGATATTTAAGACCTCTCCATGGTGAGCTTGCACACTATAGTAGGATATGGCAATTGGGACAGTCAAAATCCTCTCATCCAATTATCTCTCACTCAGAGGTGAGCTGAAAGCTTAATACATACCAGGACCTGACCCTGAGGTGAGCCTGGTTTTCACTTTACAAGAGGACCCGTTGTTAACTTCTTACTGTACATGTTTAATACTGGCCAGACTTTCTTTACTGTTGAAATGTGCTGTACAAACCAGCCAATTTACTACTGTAGCATGACTGAATGAGGGTTACAAGAAGGATTATTAGTAACTGAAAGAACTTAATGTGATATAGTTGGAAAAACAGAGGGAGATGGATGCTTTGTGTCAAGCTTTGGATTATGTACATTTCTGGGATTTAAAATAAGTAGCTGTTACACAAAACTAGACAACTAAAACTGCTTTACGCGTGCTTGTATTATCATATTTTCCTGTCGATTATGACATTTACTTAATTTGATCAGTGGAGCTTTACTGAGTCTTTCACATCTTGTTTATCTACTCATGAATTCCATGTGATTATACAAAACATCAATTATTTCCCTTTATATGCTGGAGTCATTTTACCAGCAGGAAAAAAAGGAAACATTTAGTTTTCACTGTGCAGTCATAGAATGTAGTCAGACAATCTACTGTAGCTGCCAACAGGCTGTAACTGACAAATACTCACAACACTGTGCCAAGTATGGCATTAGTTTGATTAATCAGAAAATGTAAGCACACAAATTGTTATGGTAGATCAATATTTTAAATACTTAAGCATAAAAGTGAAATTCATGCACATCTGTGACGACCAGTGATAACATATCTGCAGCACCATCTGCTTCCCAATGGGCCAGCATATGAATGCAGTGCATTTCCTGTACCAGGTCATTAATGGCCACGACTGCTGTGTGGATGGATGGTGGTCAGCAGCAGGGGGCATCCGACCGCTTGTGTAACACGCAGGCTATATTACAAAAACCATCTGATGCAACGATAGTACCGATTTGAGCCACCTGCATTTTATGGCTGTTATCATAATTGGACATTTCCTATATTGTAGGCCTATAGACCCTTTTCACAGCAGACATGTTGACATGTCATAGTAGGAAAAGCACAGGTGTATTCAAAACCATTAATGATGGCTGCATTCCACTAGGAGAGGCCCTGGTATTGTGCATGCTGACTCACTGAAATAGTTTACTGGGACACTTGATGGAATTGAGCCATCGTTGTTATCAATTTCAGCTGTGCTTTTCCTACTATGACAAGTCAAAATGTCTGCTTCGCGTGGGCACGGAGCCCCTGTAAAATAGTCGTTCGAGAGAAAACTCCGATTGAACAGCTTGATTTCAATTTACCATGCAGAGATCTGAGTAGCAGTCAACCATAGTCCTCATAAATCCACCAGAGTTTAAAATTCCAACATAAAGAAAGCGGAAGATAACGGACATACGCATCCGGCGGAATTTCCCACGGCAACGGAGCAATGCAAGTGTAAAGAATACCTAAAAGGGTAACATGCTCTCTTGTATTTCCATCGTCAAAAACTGTAGTTGGTACCAGCTTCATTCACAACCAATCAACACTATCGATATTGACTCTAGCGACACGCCCCTCTCCGTATCCTCTTAAAATGCGCATCAGGTTGCAAAAGACTGTAAATATTAACAGTCTATGGGTCCCCCCCTTAAATCAACGTACCAGCAATGACTCAAAATAAAGGATAGTTTCCGGACAAGCCTGAATGTGTAATAATAATATAATAATATAATATTTTAGTCGGCCGGAGTATCTTACCTTTAGGCTTCAGTTAAACAGTCGGAAACACGAGCTGGAGTGTTTGCTCCTCCTGTTTGCAGCTTTTCCGCAGAAGTGGTGCTGCAAAAGGGTGTCTCGCGGTATTTAAAGACAGCCCATCTGTAGACGTTACGTGCGTACATACTAATGAGATCGGGTGGGTCTGTGGCCGCGGCGCATGCTGGATGTCACGTCCCAGGCAGGATGCGGTAATGAACAGTGTGTATATTTCATAATGCACATCCGTCAAGCCTATATCCATGGTGTGCATCATCCTATGTATGCTTGTTTTTAATACTCAGAGGTAGCGTGTTTTGTAATTGTAATGCGACACTATTTGTTCCCGTCCTAGATAGAATCCTGTGGGTCATCTAGATATCACGGAACTGCTGTGCGCTTCATAAACGTGTCAGCTTAATTAAAAATGAGGCTACAGATAACTACTAGGCCTACTAACGACAAAAAGACGGTCTGTCACTCAGCAAAGACGTAGTTCAAGAATGTCTCAGTAAATGTTCCCAGAAGCCTGTTTGCCTGTCTCTTCCGCAAGTCTACCAATGATGCAATTGCATTAAAGGACCCGGATGTAATTCATAAAGGATACACTCTAGCTATTCCCCATCCAGGGGCTGCAGCCTTCGAAGCCCACGGAGGCTGAACATGTATCTGTCTGAGGCTGAACCATAGTCTATGGGCTGAACCGAGAGGTCTCCGAAATGAGACGGTCTGGTCTGCAGAGCATTTCCTGTTTGATAAGTGATCAAAACGTTAACTACAGCACCGAAATAGAGCCAGAAGTTGTTCTTTGTATTTTACCATTTGGTCAAGTGTCTCAAAGAGAGAGGGAAACAAATAAATAAACCCTCATTTAGCCTACATGTGAACGTCTTATGTTATGCTACCATATCATCAGCTTTTTAGCGCCCCCTCCTGTGTAGTTAAAGTTATTACAATACAGAACACTATTGCTTAACCTTTACAAGCCATTTGTGTTACCTATCTGAGGAATGTTCTCAGTCTGGTAGCAGATTTCACTGACAAAAGACATGGAGTTGCATATTAGTTACAACATAGAATTTCCATTTAATTTTTTTTTTTAAATTATTGTTCTAGGTCTACACTGAGACAAAAAAATCGTGCTCTGAGACTACCCAGTTCCAGATATACTGTGGGCTATTTACACCTGGAATTTCTTTGGTCATGTTCAGAGATGTATGAATTTATGTGATTTTTATCCACCATTTGAAAACAAAAAAAAGCACTTTTACAGATAGGACTCTTTATGTATTTGAGCAACATCAATTAGCCTGCTGTATGTTAGGTCACAATTCACAATATGCTATATATGACAAAACACCACCAATAATGAACAAAAAAAGTCACAGTAAATTCACAAATCCACCACAGTTAAACCAGCTCTCTGATCATTTCAAGCAGTAAACATTTGCCAGTAACCAAAACATGTAAGAATTCCAGCCTGCCTTAATTATCAGATGTTGAAGTGTGTTCACCCATAATGTTTTTGGTTATAGCCTTAAATCCTTTGAGAAGCAAATAAAAGCACAGCAGCACTTGGTGCTCTATTTAGAGCGAACCACAGGTGTGGAGTGCCTTCACATGTAGGCTAGTTGGATGCTAGTTAATCATTTATTTGGCATCCAATGGATCACACATTAATGCCTTAATAGATTAGATTCCCACAATTACATCTCTCTTCCTTCTTCTGTTTAAGGGGTACTTACTGTAGATATGTTTTTTAAAAATTAAAGTTTTACATGAATGTATTATCTTTGTTTTGTCCTCATTCTCAGGCAGGTCAGAAGACCATCACTTGTGTTTTATTTCTGTTTTAAGCACTTTGCTTAACATGGAGGTTTGAGTCTTCTAGATCAGTGGTTTTCAAACTTTTTTCCCGTCAAGGACCCCTAAACTGACACAGATTAGACCACGGACCCCCATTTAAACAGATTTCGTCCCAGGGGCCCACATCTGACATCAGACTTACATTTTTGCTTATAGATGTTTTTTCAAATAAATAGAAAAAACTAATATTGTATTTTCAAGTAAGCTATCTGATCATTTACAACTAGTTGCTTACACTAAGATTGTTGGCTGCCGTCCTGATGCACAACAATGCCAAAGATCTGTTTGTGATATGATGATTAGTCATGAGCCTTCAAACTGCCATCTTTGCTCTATTATTATGTGATGTTTTTACATCCTGCTATGTATTCTCCTTACAAACCCGTGTAGTGTTTTAGCAATCTGATGACTGTGACTGTGTTTAGGCAAATAATCTAATCAACAGGTGAGGTTGGCCTTTCGCAGGGTGAGTTTCTTTTATTTATTATTGATGCAAAGGGACAGTACATAAACACCGACATTTGTACATTCAATCAGAGAGAACAACTAGTCAACTAGTCAAAACAAAACCAAAAAAAGAAGAAAACAAATAGGCTAATAATAATATGCAAGCTAGTTATTGTTGGTAAGAGTGGATATTGTAGCTTGTTTTGCCGCTGCAGACTGCATCGATCTTGCTTAATACTGGACTAATTTCAAAGAGTGTTGTTCCCATCAGTCACTTAGACACAAAAACATAGGAAAATAGGGTCCAGGATGACAAAAACGGTAGGCTAGTTACCATTTAACAACACATCCATGGCACCACTAGTGGTTAGCTGGGATGGGCCTGCTTGTTACTTAATAGCTCTTACCTGCTTCAGGCCGCGCCCAGATCCTAAGGTGCTGGTGCAGATTAATAGGATGTTGATAGGCTGATAGAAACCCAACCACCACAGGATATGGTTCTATCAGCACAACACCAACAAATCAAGTTTCCCATTTGGGATAATAAAGTGACTGAACTGAGCATATACAGCAGGGGTGGCCAACCAGTTAGGTATAAAGAGCCACAAAAAAAAAAAAACGCACCATAGCAAAAAGCCACACAACACATGCACGTCCACACTACAACAGCAACAGTAGCTAAGTTTCCATCCACATGTCAATCGAATTATCTGAAGTTCGGTAAAAAAAAAACCTCATGCGAATAAAGCTGGTGAAAGTGTGTTTCCATCCAACGGTTTTAAAGGGAATAAAAACCTGTGCGTAATGACGTCACATGCTGTTTTGCGATCAAATTGGTATATCGAATTGATTTTAGACATCTTAAGGTGTTTCCATTCATTTTCGCACTGAATCGCACAACATTCAAGCTAACTTTTGCGAACAAAGTTTTGCTAGACAAAATGGATCATGCCATCTACCAACAAATGATCAATATTGCACAAGTTGTAATAGTGCTTGTGTGCCAGCTGATAGCGACATATCAAGCTATAATAAGAAAACAACGACGCTATCAACACATTGCTGTGATGATGCAGATGCAGATGCACGTAAATGCCCGACGACAACGGAGGCGGACTGTGGTGTGGGAACGACAGCGCTCCAAACTGTTCTGGGAGATCGTGGTTCAGAGACACTTCACGGTAACCCTTTGGTTGAAGCATTTTCGGATGACCAAGACAACATTTGACCTGTTGTGTAATTTTTTTGGCCCGTCCCTTTTCCCAGATGTCGCAAGCTATCGCCCTCCGGTTCCAACCGAGAAGCGTATCGCCATTGCGCTCTACAAACTGGCTACATGCGCAGAGTACAGAGTGGTAGGCGAAACGTTTGGAGTCAGCAAAACCACCGTGCACCGGTGTGTTTACGCCGTGTGCAATGCCATACGAACGAGGATGATGCGAAGGTAGCCTATATATACCTACCTGGAGTGGATGAGGCGCATGATATCTCGCTGCGTAACTCCAGAGCGCACCTTGTGCCACAGGTGTATGGCGCAATAGACGGGACTCACGTCCCCATTAGACCCCCTGCTGAAGGCTGCTGGGATTTAGTCAATAGAAAGGGCTGGCCATCAATCGTACTACAGGCTGTGGTAGACGATCGTTGCATCATAAGGGACATTTGTGTCGGCACTCCCGGTAGTGCGTCTCCTTGTTCGTCCACTTCCATCTGTCTTTGTTGACACCCGCCATGTGTGCAAACAGAGCGGAAATACTGGGCGGAAATTAACTAAAACTTCTTCTTCTTTGTTTTGTGGCGGGTTGCAACCATAAAATGACCTAAAACTTAATCGCAATTCATTATTTATTCGGCAAATAACGTTTCCATCAGCGTTTATCGCATAAGCCGTATATCGATCAAGATAAAATCCGATGAGACCGAACGTAATTCATTTGAGTCGATATTCATGAAATTCAATCGAATTTTACTGTTTCCATGAGGCATTTTTCATTCGATATCACTTAATTCGGATAAAAACGTGTGCATGGAAACATAGCTAGTGTCTTCCAGATCTGATGACAGTCATAATACATAGCAGTTTTCATAGTTTTTTTTCTCACTTAGATTGACTCAGTGGGAAACCTGACAGTCTTTGTTATCCACAATCCTTTTCAGGTCTTGCTTGAACTCGGTTGTGGCCACTCGAAGCAACTCTCTCACTCATCTGTCACTAAAGGGGCTTTCAAACAATCGGATTCAGCAGTGAAAGGGTTAATGAGGAAGGTGATCTGTGGCCGCTGTTTTTCCTCAGGTTGCAGAATCTGTCCTCAAAACTCTGCTGCATTATTTTCCATTTTAAAATAATTGGCAAATGTATTGGCAGTATTGGCAGATGCATTCAAATGTGTTTTTGTTTTTTTTACTTATCTGAAATACTGTATGTTTCAGAAAAGTTAAAAACAACAATCAACCAATGACACAGCCCCCAGCCACACAGTAAGAGCCTCACAGGAGCAGGCAAAGAGCCGCATACGGCTCAAGAGCCACAGGTTGGCCACCCCTGATATACAGTAAAAGAAATGGACACAGCGACGCCATAGACTTCGACGGAGACCAGTGAAGTCAATTAGAAGCACTTTTCCGGTGATGGCTGTGCATACTGCGCAGCTTCAAACTGAGCTTAACGACGTAGATGTGACGTGAGCAACCGGTCTGAAATTTCTAAGTCTTCTGGTAGCTGCGCCAAGAGAAATCTGAATCATTCCGAATCTTGCAGAGACGGAGAGCGTGAGCAGGAGCTGTCCATGAGCGTAGGAGCAGGAGCAACTTTTGTTAAGTATTGTGATTAATAATTTTGTCATTTTGCATAGTATTTATTTATTTTAAAATATAAGGCCAGTACGCCCTATTAAGTTAATGCATAATATTAAGAAGTTATGTAAAATGATATTCAAGAACTTGTGATGTGAATTCATACCCAATAGGTATATGTAAGGAGATAACATAGGCACAGGCTAATTATTGCTAACTAGACACAGACTAGACGTTAACCCTACTTCATTATGTAACAACATATACTTTTCTTAAAATATCCTAGTTGTTCATGGATAAATGTTACTTCACATGAAATCACTTGCCACATACCGAAGTATTTCCAATCCATCAAAACGTTGCTAAAATATTTTGTTCCGATGCTTTTATGGACTCTCTATGGGCTTCTCCCTTGACTGTATGCCTCCACGTCCCCCCGACTGCCTGCGAGCTTCTCCTGATTATACGGTAATTTCTCTACTACTTCTCTCTTTCGGGGGTGTCTAAGTGCGTGTCAATCACTGCTCACACGCATTCATTCTCCCTTGTGGGGGGAGGGGCTTAGGAGAACATTTTGGGCTTTAGCAGAAAGGGGGGAGGGACTGAGAAGTTGATGTTCAAAAGTCCTGGATCTTCACAATCCTGCCTACAGCACCTTTAATCAACAGCAAAGTAACTGTAAATGAGCCAGAGTTAGCTCAGCAGGCTCATTTTCATCTGTTGTCCCTGGCCAGTTTTAAAATGGCAACCTAAAAAAATAAAATATAAATACAATAAAATGACTACGGTCAGCACGTAAAAGCAACATACACAGACCAAAATTCAAACAGACACAATGCACAACAACAAGTAACAAACGTAACACATCAGACAGCAAGCAACAAAACAAGACAAGTACGTAAGTAGTTTTACACTTAAGTGCTTAAGCCTTTGTAAGGTAGTCTATTGCTATACCCAACACACCCTTTGCAGTTTGATGTCATGTTTTTTTTCTCTGCCACATCTGCTTATGCACTGCTCACCTCTATACCTGCTGCAGTACAAATAGCATTTCATAGGCTCCACCTCCCCAACAGTATCCACCCATGGGCTCTGAGTCCTTGGTCAGAAAGTTAATATTGCCACTCCCTAGCTTAGTGTATCCTTTAGGAGAGATGAAGCCTAGATTCCATATATCAACTATAACATGTATAGGCCTACATATTCTGCATTCACAAAATAATCCATTCCATGTGAATTGTGTCAGTCAGTTGTTATTGTGATCTTGGGTCTGATCAATACAATTACTAATAGAAAACTTCAGATTAGAATAAAAAATACAGTTATGGTGCATTTCAGTGGATATGACCATAGATGAAGAAAGAGTTTGAATAAGCATACTAAAGTTCCTGCAATGTTATTGTGTCTCTTTGTAAGTTTTACTACAATGCTCACCTGCTCCAGCCTCTTGCTGGTAGTGTTTGTATGAATTTCCTTTTATGTGTTCAGATATTATCACTCACTGGTTCAATACAAGCAGCTCACCAGCAGGAGGTGCTATCATAAAAGCAGTAGAACAACCTCTTCTCTTCTGTACTCTGATAACATTGCCACATGGACTTTAATTTCAATTTGAGCACTAGTTTTTACTTGAGTAACATGACGCATTCCTGGTAGTGAAGACTGTAAGCATTCTGTAGAGTGCATACTAAAATCACAAAGATAAATCTGCCTCATAAGATCGTTCCATCCACCTAAGCCCTTTGGTCACAGCATGACTGAAAACATTGATTCAGTTAGTGATTAATACTTATGTGATCAATTCAAATGGAAGGTTTTTCGAGGTCATATAGTATTTATCACATTTAAACTTGAATGCCGAATTAATCAATGGCACGTACAGTATATACATATAAAAATCAGGCTGCTGAAATCAGCTGCGGACCCATCCACAGTAGTGGTTGCTGCTATTGTAGTTTATCTTAGTGGATCAAAGCTGGGAAACAAAATTGGTTTACTAAGATTAACTTCACAATTTTGAGGTAGACCGTGCACTGCTAAATCTATCCTTACTTAACAATGTACTGCATTGAATCAAAAGTGTCTACATTTTCCACTCAGATCCCCAGGCCAATTCTCCTCAAATGAATGGCAGTCCCTCGTCTTAAAGGTGCCCTGCCACACGTATTTCATTACTTTGTGGTAATGTCTGAAGTTCTACCATGGACTCTGTAACCTTTTTTTGTGGAAAAAATGCCTTGTTTACCTTGTTTCAAGCCATTCTAGCGTGGTATAGAAAGCCTGCAGAAAGATTTGTGCCAGTTCTCATTAATATTCAATGAGCTAAGCTGCTTGACTCTGATTAGCTAACAGCTAGCCAATGAGAGCCTGGCTATCAGCATCCTTTACCCAGCGCAACTGCGTGATCTCATGAATAGTAATGAGCTCAGGCAACACCACGTCAGACTGACCAGCTTTTGTAATTGGCCTGATTTCTCCGCTTATTTCTTTTCAGTGGCTAGAGCTGACCGAGGAGGTAGCAGTTAATTTTCACATTCATGACATAACACAAACACATATGGACCTAACATATTTCAAAAAAATACAAGTAAAAACAAGTTTTGTGTGGCAGGGCACCTTTAAGACAACATCTATCACATGGGCACTGACTTAAAAAAGAATGAAAACTTCCCTAAAAGTGTGCGACTATGACAATACAACACACTGCTGGAGACAGATGAAGTTCCATTAGCTGCGTTAGAAATCATACTTTATCTCCCATTGTTTCATGTCCTCAGTTTGCCTGCAGCAATGTGCTCAAAACCTTCCCAGACTCTAAGCAACTTCTTGCCCTTGCTACTGAATTACTTGTCTTTGTCTCCATCTTCCACCACCACTTTGAATGGTCTCTGGAGCTTGTGCTAATTCAATCACACCAAGCCCCCCGGTGGAATAAAGAAACACTAGTTTGTCACGTTAGCTTCCACTCTCACACCACAGGGTCAGTTGCCAACACGTTGTTATTGCACAGGGCATTGGGACCAAGGTGTATCTGCAGAGGGGGATATCCTACCTGCCTCAGCCTGCCATGTAATGGTGAAGAATCTAATCACCTCGCCACAGCCTCCTCCTCCTCCAGCCTCTGTTTAGAAATAGAACTGGGGCCGAGGAACAAGGCCACATCAATCATAAAAGGATTCTCTGGGGGAGCGAGATCACTCTCACAACTCTGTCAGAACAACATACAGCCTGCTGATGTTACCTTACTTTACCTCAGACGGATACATCCTGAACCGCAAACATTTAAACCCACAATCCAGTGCGATTTCTTTTCTTTACTAATTTGTCCTTCCTTGTCTTTCAACATGAATCAAACACTCTTTTTTCTTTTTCACTTTCATCGCACAGTCACTTCTCACTTTCCTTTCCCTTACATCTCCCCCCTTCCTTTCCTCACTCCCAGCCCTCTCTCTCATTCCTTTTCCTGGCTTCCAGTTTCGCTCCATGCACACCTTCTGTCTACGATTGATAACATCCCTGATGGAGCTCCTTTATTAGCCACCCACAGGCAGATTAACCAGAGCAATAATACCCCAATCAACAGCAATTATGCTGAGATAAACCGAGGGAGAGCTCTGCTGGATGCGGGAAAGGAAGTGGCAGTTGTAGAGTGATTGGGTGTGTTTTAGTACAGAATTAAAGCTTGTGTGTCTGTGCATACATTTATGTGTTCTACAAGTACATTTCATTCACTGCATTTAGTTTTTTGCCTGCAGCCTTAACCCCTTTCATAGGACTTATTATTATAATCAGATGTGAAATCAGTCCTAGTCCCCAGGTCCTTATCAGGTGCTAATTGAAGTCATGATCAGGCAGGTTGTATTCTCATCTGTGTAGTTATTATTAAGGCATGAGTGCAGCAAACCAGCAGAATAACTAGAGGTTTTGAATCAATATGGTGCTATCATTACTCTGTGACTGTAATATTATGATTGAAGGCATCCCTTCGCCCATCATTACAGCATATTAAAACACTTCAGTTACAATGTTGGCACGTTAGTTTTTGGACTTTGCTACGTAAACAGCAGTTTGGCATTGTTATAGAGCAGCTAAATGATGATGAAAACGAGTGGAAGACTAGTTATGAGTTTCCTGCCTGCAGGCATTCACACGCCAGCCAAGTCTGATTTCAAGAACAGCTGTGTGGATTTAACCTCCCCCTCTGTTTTTTGCATGCAAGTACACACCCACATGTGCACGCGCATACATATGTGCTTGCATGCACATAGAAACACAAGCAGGAGCTACTTTTTAATGGGAGACCAAGGACCCTGGAAGCTGTTTACTGCTGTGTAACTGGGAAGCTCACCAATCTGTCAATTGCAGATTTACTTTATACTAGCAAACTTGCCAAACTGTATGCGCGGATGTGCATCAGATTACCCCTCCCTCCCAAACTTGCTTCGGAAACAATGGTACGACTCACATATCAAAGTGGATCTCTAATTACACTTTGCTTATTTCATTTGGCTCTTTTGAGATTTGAGCTCAGCGCAGCAGAATAGATTTAATTCTTCTAATTTCAGTGTCAAAGGCTGCGATGTAATTCTGGAAATTGACACAGAGTAAATCCTGTGACTCTAAGTACGTGAAGGATCTTCCTTTCACCTTAGTTTTACTGAACATGTATGTTTTCTCTTTCAACCTTGAGGTGCCTCAGCTCACAACCTCCAAAAGTTAATCCTTGAGCAAAAAATGAACAGACATTTGCCATTTCTTCGAGCATGAAATTAAATGCATTTCCTTTAGCTGTCCCAGCTCTAATTATTTCAGAGGATTTATGACAGTGTCACTGTTATTTGTTTAAGGACGGTGTATACACTCCATTGTAGACTGTGGCAGGTAGCTTCACATTCTTTTACATGCACTGGAGAAGCTCTGAGAAGCTTCTGTCTCCCAGTCCAGTGACCTTAACACTTGGGATTGATATGGAGGGGAGATGTGCGTGTGAAGGCATGGTCTACCTGGTGTGTGTGTGTGTGTGTGTGTGTGTGTGTGTGTGTGTGTCTGCGTGAAGGGGTAAGGTTAATTGAAGTTGTTAGAGTGAAAATGATTCCCTCAGGGGAGGACATAGCCAGTGGAGGCGGTGGGTGGATTCAGTAGTGGGTGACGGAGAGAGACCAGTAGCGAGGGATGAAATGGAGGGGTAAAGCGAAGGGGGGTGGGGGGGTCAAAGGGATTGCTCCTCACCCCCAGTGCTCAGAGGCAGTGATACATGAGGACAGAGAGATGAAATGATTCATCTAAAGGTCAGGTGTGTCCGTCCTTCCCTACATCCGACCCCTCACCCATCCCTTTTTTTGATCCTTTTGTCTTTCTCTGCTCGTTTTACTTCAGCTAAATCTGGACAAATTAAATATTTTTTTCACATCATGTCCTATAAATAACCTTTGCTAAACCAATCTGTGTGCCCCTCTCCTCTTCTCTCTGTCTCACACATGCCTCTCTATCACTTGTTCTGTCTGTCTGTCCCCTCCTGTGGCCTTTCCCCTCTCCTCCCATACTAGCCTTCATTTCACAGATGACAGGTTGGCTGACTGTAATCCAACAGATGCTGGGGCGGGGAGGCCTGACCAACTGTTTTAACTCCAATCAGCTTTTATTGCTCTCCGGAGGAACCCCACACAACCCCCTGCCAGCCTGACATTTCAGAGAGCAGGAGAGAGCAGGAGAGAAAATAGCACATATATAAATGTATCTGTGTGTACGTGTGTGGCTATGTGTGTTGATTAAGGCAGGGGGCTGATGGGAAAAAAGGGTGACAGTCGTTACCCCCTGTGCCTGGTGTGGGGCCAAACCGCTGGCGTCAATCAACTTAGACACTTGTGTTTGTGCGTGTGTGCGCGACAGAGAGAGAGAGTCCGGCAACAGCAGGGATGGAGATGTCGCTGGTAATGCATCTGCCACTGTCACCGGTCCCCAACAGCCTGAGCCACCCCTGCATTGCCCACGTCTGTCGCCTCCTTCCTATTCTCCATCCATCTCCCTCTCTTCACCCCACCTCCATTCTCCACCCTCCATCCCTCCTTCTGAGACAAAGACAAAAGCCCCTGTTAAGTTACAGCAGCATGACTCTGAAGCTCTTGTTCAAACGAGATTATGCTATATTGCTGTTCATGCCATCTGAGCAGCCTCCATTCTAAACTGATGTACCTCTAGAGTCTCCCTAAATGTCGCTGTACTAACAGTTATTATCAAGAGTGTAGCATGTTTATCACATTACCTGGAGTAGCAACACCACTGTTTTTGAATTGTTAGGTACCTGAGGATCTTTCAAAGACAGAATAGGCTAATTTCCTGGGCATTATGCAGGCAATGTTATGCTACCACCATAATGCTCCTGTGACAACTATAATGCAGTTACTATGCCAAAGGAGTAGGGAGGAGTAATTCAAGCTAATTCAGTTGAGACTTGTGTCTGGATTTACCTTCTGGTAATTTACCCTTAGTGCACTGTAAATGGGATACATCATAGTGAAGAAATAAATACAGTAAAAGTTTATACCATATTCTCTGACACACAAAGGTGTTCAAATGGTGTTCACATTCTCATTTTGTTCAGTTCAACAGCACAATAGCAGACTTCCAGAAGCCATCAGTCATTCGATAAAAGGGTACCTCAGTTTATCTGATGATTAATGGGTTTTTAGTTCTCTCTGTAGAGCCGTGGGCCACTTGAACTCTTTAGCCTGACCTGCAGGCTATTAAAGCCGGTGAAGACCGTAGAAACATTTTACTGCTGCTAACACAAAGAGGTGATGCGACCTTGGCCATGACGGTGTTGTTCAAACGGGACATTGATATAATACGTTTGCACTTTCAACACAAGACACATGCAAACATCTTTTCATACATGTGCATGATTATGTCCATGTAAGAACCTGCTCACGTCATGCTGACACAGCACATGAAATTGCAGTCAGCACTAATTGTATGTCCAGCATGTCTGTCCAGCTTACGCAGAATTATATATTTATATAAATTTATATATACTGCTTGAGTTATTGTATTTCATTGCAGTCTCCACACAAGTCACTGACTTGCTTTGTGTTTTGAAGCAAGTACCAATAAGAAAGCTGCCTTCAGACAGAGCATCTTGAGGCAAGCTTCCTTTGCTGGCTCACATGGCTCAGATGAACGAGCCCAGAGCAGCATTGGAAGCGCTCACTGTGGGACAGAGAGAGGTGCGCAGTGAGCCTTCATCTCCTCTCTTCCTTTAGAACATATTTTGCCTTTATTATCCTTTCAGCAATCACAAGACAGTTTAATGTCCCCAAGGAACATTTCTTTGGATATCTGCTAATGAGGCATTTCATATCTTCTTACGTAACTGCTCCACCAATTAGCTTCCTTTATAGTGATGTGAGGAGGTTCATTTTTGAGTGTAAAAAAACTGAACATTTGTTCTATTCACTGCTCTGTTGCTGACTATGTGAGCTGCCAGGTATGGCTTGGGGAGTGGGGGGAAAAACAGGCTTCATGCACTACAGTGTACATGATACATGACGTGCCATATGTTTTTCTTTCAAGTCAGTCAATTAGATCATGTAGCTAGCAAACATAGCAATGTTCTAAAGGCTGGAGCAAATGACATTGCCCGAAGCAGATTTCAAATTGGCTAGAGAGGAAAGTGTGCTTTAGTATCTCTGTGAGTCATTTTTTAGGGTAATCAGTCAGTTTACGACAGAGAAAGGGCACCTATGTAGCCAGCCCCCACAAGCAACTTGCTCTTAAGACTAAATAGTGGTTGTGTTTTGTGAATCTACAAAATATATAATATAGTCCAAAGTAGGAACTGTGGAGGGTCAGTTAGGGGATTAACTGGGGCTTAAATGGGAATAGTGTGAAGAAATAATTACTTTTTAGTTAACTACATGAATAAATGAATGGTGCCAGCAGTATGGGTGCAGTTACAACTCCAGCAAATGTGCAGGACACTAATTCTGGAATAAGCAATGAACACCTGGTGACTGATACTTGTTTATTGATTCAAATGCATGATATAAATGTACAGCAAAGAATCCTGCTAATTTATTCTAAGGAAGTTTACACCATGGAGTTATCACAGAGGAGGGTACTGTTATGTTCTTGTACTCCGACTGTGTGGTGTTTTTCTAAACTAAAAACTGACAATGAGCCAGAGAGACAACAGAGATTGTGCAAGCTTAATCAGTGATCAGTTAATGTATTACAGCTAAATGTAGTTGTTTTAGTCCTTCACCCCATACTGCCATTAAATGTCCCTGTGATTAGAGAGGCGCACACAGCCAATTTAATTATCCAACGCCACAGACAAACCCTTTGCATGATTACAACAGTTTGCTTCTTATACTGCAATTATGTTCTTTGCAATGGCAAAAAAGCTATAATTAAAGAGAACATGCTTGCTCTGTGTGTGTGCCTATGTGTGTTTGTTTGTGTTCAGGTATCTACAGTCGTGTATGCATATGTGGATGAAAACTAACAAATATGCTCTTGCTGAATTCTTTCAAAGCTAACAACATTAGTTGCAGCGCTTTTCTGTCACAATAGGACAGAGAAATCCACCATTAGGCCTATTCTAGAGCATACGGTGCTGTTCAGGGCTGCAGCACCACAGAGAATAAACAGAGGTAAACTGGGTCAGATTTCTGTGGTTGTGATTCCATGATGTCAGTAAGAGAGGGATGAGATATGCGAGACGTGAGAGATGTGAGAAAATCCAAGACAGAGTCTCTGTTGCCACGCCTGAGATCATGTCTGACAAAATTTGGATAAAAGTGTGTATTGTCATAATTGCAGAGGAACAATCAGTGTTTCCATATCCTATTATTAGAGCATTATGGATGTCCCTGTAGGGGAGGTTGGGGGTTTCAGGAGCGGGGATGTAGTCAAAGAATATGCATTTTTCTAACCAAAAGGGGGCAGTGGAGCAGCAGCTGTGTGCCTATGTATCTGTGTGTGTGTGTGTGTGTGTGTGTGTGTATGTGTGTTCGCATGTGTGTGTGTGTTCACATGTGTGTGTGTGTGTGTGCGTTTGTGTGAGGGCATGGCTTATTCCCTCTGGAGAGTATTCCCTTCACAGCCTCACTCATGGGCATGTCAGTGTACGACCAGCATACTGTAGTGACATTTGAAATGAACACCAGCCAACCACTGATCATGGTATATGAACATGCTGAATGATGATGAACATATGCATATGTGTGTGCACATGTGTTTGTGTGTGATCTCATTTGCATACAGAAGTGTCCAGGGCTCAGGTGACCCACACTCCAAAGTCCTCACACAGACTCTGAGACGTGCACAAGTGCCCTCCAGTGTCTGGATAATTATGAGATTTTATCCCCACATACGTGTGACTACAAGACACAATCCTGCTCGGCAAATGAAACCATCTTTCTTGTGTTAAAGTGTAACTCTCGCCAAAATGCAACCTAGGGTCTTTTTGTGAATGTACCCGAGTCAAACTTTCGTTTAAAAGCATATTTAGGACGGAAGCGGCACTTTTAAGATTTACCGTATTTTCGTTTTTCGGTCAAATGGCCTTTTGAATGGGAGTATTAGAGGCACTTTTATGCTAGCCTCAAAATAGCTATTTTTAGAACACTAAGAAGGCTGGACACAACATGAAACTTTGTCCAAGTATCACCAGGGGCTCTACACATGAACTCAAGCATTGAGAACATTGTTTGTGTACCCAGAGTTTTGAACAACTCACCGTAGCTCTTGTTGTTTCCGGCCGCTACCACCTCGGCAGTCAAAACGAGTCGATATCAAAACAAGTAGCCACAGATTTAGTATATCACTTGTGCACCGGTGTAGTTCATGTGTAGAGCCCCTGGTGATACTTCGAGCAAAGTTTCATGTTGTGTCGAGCCTTCTTAGTGTTTTAAAAATAGCTATTTTGAGGCTAGCATAAAAGTGCCCCTATTACTCCCATTCAAAAGGCCATTTGACCGAAAAACAAAAATACGGTGCATCTTAAAAGTGGCGCTTCCGTCCTAAATATCCTTTTAAACGAAGGTTTGACTCAGGTACATTCACAAAAAGACCCTAGGTTGCATTTTGGCGAGAGTTACGCTTTAACCTCAAAAGCTGCATCTTTCTTTGAATGTATCGATTTGGTTACCCTTTCTATTTAGAATGCATACTTGAGAATAGCTTTGCAGACATAACTTGCATTAACTCACACTTATGTGCACACAAAGCTGCATGTGAGGAATGGAAATGAGTACCTGGCTGTCTGTCATGTGCCTCTGACAGAGATCTATGAGGGAATGTGGAAAGAGTAACCTGTCCCATTGTTTCCCTTGGGTGCAGCCTTCTTGACCTCCTCTGAATCCTTTGTGTCTGCAGTGGGAGGGTAAGCTATATCATGAGAAACAGTATTACCTGAGCAAAGTATACACAGATTCTTTCACTTTCTTTCCTTTGCTGTCACCTTTTCTGTCCCTGATGTATTCCTCCTTTCTTTTAATTTGTACGCCCCTTTCCTAATTACTTTGTGTGCTGCACTCAACAGATGACTCTTATATTTGTCATGCAGAGGTTATGGTCATCCCAAAATCCACCGTTGTTGCCCTTCCATTTATTTCTCTCCCCTCCAGTTTTCTGAATGTTTGCAAATGAACATGAGTAGTCTCCTCTGTGTGTGGCGACACGCTAATTAATCAAGCACACCATGCTGGCCAATCCAGTAATGGCCAACAGCTTTGAGCACGCAGCTCGCTGGCAATAACCAGTTTGTACAACCCTGAAGGGCTGAGAGTTCACATGTACTGTATGTGTTTATGTAGCAGTTGTTCCTCAGTGGAAACATTGTAATACTACCAGTTTGTGAAGTTGTGTGTGCGTGGGGTTGTTGTAAACGTGAGCATATTTATTGTTTACAGACCCCTGTTGAATCGGTTGGACTCTGCTATGAAGGTAGTGGAGATATTATGCAGTCTGGCCTCTCTCTCTCACACACTTCTGAAGGTTATTTGACTCTTGCCACACATCAAATATGTTCCACTTTTTGGTAAACCTCTCCCTCTCTATCTCTCCCTCTGTTTTTTTCTTTCTTTCATGACATTTCTCTCTACCAAACAGGATAAAAAAAGTAAACTTGATAATAATTTCTATCAGAGGTCTTGTGCTATACACAATTTTCCATGATTTCTGGCCCTTTATTACAATATTGTTCTGTACAGTGATCAGTTGTTCTTTTGCAAGATACTATTAGTATGCACATCCTGTGGAGTATTGGATGTGATTGCTATCTGTCCGATGGTAAATTTGTGTTCTCTCTAGGACTCTGATCATTATTTCCTTAGTGAACATTCCAGAAAACAGAGTTGTTTTGAATTTTGTTTATCCAGTTGATTGAATTTTGAAGCGTGGTGGCTCTAAATATGCACATAAACACGTGCACACTAACACATGGGCTCAAACTAGAAAGACTCATTAATTTCCTTGCAGGGAAGAGGGATGTGGGCTGTGGAAAAGTGGAGAAGGATTGATGGGAAGCAGGGAGGTACTGGCAAGGTGATTAAAAACTCAAGCTACAGATGTTTCTGGAACACTTCAAAGTGGTGCGCCTGCCAGTGCCAGCGCCGGGCATGATGCATTATTGAGATGGTGCCCAACTGGCACCTGACATCACATGCCCAGTCCACCTGGCACTGTGCAGTCACGTGGGTGACACTTTGGGTCACACCCCCCTGTACAAACCCAGCTTCCAGTGTGATGAAGTGCATCAGGGGAAACAGCACACATGCTCAATACAGACCTCAAAGGCACTAAACTGGGGCATGTGCAGTTTGTAAACTTAGCTTCATGAGGTAGAAATGCAGGAGGCAGGAAATGTTCTTGTGAAGCATTGCAATGCATTTCCTCTATTATTTTGCTTGTACATTGACTAAGACGTGCTCGGTGTGAAAATTTCTCTACAGAATTTATACCTTAAACAAATGTTTATTTCCTCACTTGGCTTGTAGCTGTCTGTTCAAGTTTACAACACAGCACCGTTGTGTAATGTTTAAGCAATATTGTGTTTTGTCTTGTGTGCAGAGGGAAGATGAATGGAAATGAGATGATGCACTACAACAATGTATTTTCCTGTGCGATAAATTATTAAGATGCAATGATGATAATTCAAGAGTCTGTATTATTGCCTATTAGGAATATAGCCTGGGAATCTTTTTGAAATGGCTTCGGCTTTGAAAGAACCTACGGTCTGGTGTTGATGCAATTCCTTCTGCTTAATATTTCAGCAGCCCCCTCAACCTTGTATAAAGAATATTTAGAGGTCACATGGTGAGTTTGTGTGTGTGCATGAATATCTGTGATCTGTGTGTGTGTGTGTTTCTCCTGCATGTGTCCCTTGACACCTGTACTCTCTCAGGGTGTGAGGAACAGACAGAGGCCAGAGCCACAGTCACAGGTCTCAGACCAGTGGGGTGTGAAATGAATCAGAGGGCCAACACACTTTCCCCCTGCTGTACACACACACACACACACACACACACACACACACACACACACACACACACACACACACACACACACACACACACACACACACACACACTCACTGTGCGGTTGTGTTTGTGTGATGTGTATGTGTGTGTGTGTGTGTGCAGGGGCGGCAGGTAATGTAGGATTGTGTAGGCTCAAGCCTACACAAACACTCCATCCTGCAAATATGGACAGGCAGCTATCCTTGGCACCGTATTGTGACAATCTGTGGGTTAATTCCCATGTTATTGAAAGACATTAAATGCACCCTCACTGCCCAGAAGCAATCCCCACCCAAGTCTTCATTTTTAGGCCTTTATTTAGGACAGCTGAAGATACGAAAGGGGAGAGAGAGGGGGAATGACATGCAGCAAAGGGCCGCAGGTCGGAGTCGAACCCGCAGCCACTGTGTCAAGGAGTAAACCTCTATATATGGGCGCCTGCCTGACGCTCGTCTCGGTCAGGATTACAACAATAGATAAACCTGAACACTAAATCAAACCCACAACACTAAAACCCAGGTAACATAAATGCACACCCAAAACATTAACAGAACATCATTAAACATACTTCGACAAAGACATGAACCATTCAAAACAACGTCCCATGAGCCTTTGTAGTGCTTCAGTGCAGAGCACTGCACACAACTACGCTAAAGTTAAAGCATACAAACACCCATGTATTCCATGTATTACCCTACTGCTTTTGTCGCTATGACCACCTTCTCCACCTTTAGCGTTTATTTACGTCTTTTGAATGCGCCTCTGAAGCACTGTGGCCACTCTGTGTTCATCTGTTTGGTTTGGTTGTCATGGTAATCAAAGGCAGTGTCGGGAAAGGGGGAATGGGGCATTTGGGAGTGGACTAAAAAATAATCGGGCTACATAAAATATATTGATGACAATGTCGTAAATTATATTTGTCAACACTGAGCCTGCTACACGTGGAGAGTGACCTCACAGAAAAAGTCTAAACAGAAAGGATAACTGATTAGTCTGGCTCCGCCCTCCTACATACTTCCGCTCAATTTTCATTTTCCTTCAGTATGTTGTCTGGGTTTGCGGTATATTTGCGAGTTTTCTCCGGCCAATCTTTACCTGTCCAATCAGCGAACAGAGGGAGTGGCTGAGAATGATGACGTTGAGGTCATGCGCTAGTTTGAGTTGTAGTTCCGTAATGGCGGCGGAGAAAGATGCGAGCAAAGCCATTTGGTCCATTGTGGCAATGCTGCCGAATATCCAGAAGTTAAAGCCCGAGCAAGAACAATCTTTGCTGAGTTTTGTTGATTGCTATGATGTTGTGGCCCTCCTCCCCACGGGGTTCGGGAAAAGTTTGATTTTCCAGCACGCTCGGTTAGTGGTGAAGGAGTTGGCTTATGGTAGAGATCCATTTGACCGTGCGACGCTTCTGTCGCGCCGCGCCGCGCCGCGCCGCGCTCCACTCTATTCCTATGGGTGACGTCAAGCGACTTCAACGTGCACGCAAGCATTCCGGGAAGGCAGCGCTGCATTTGAAAAAATGCTGCACGTCCAAAAGCTTGCCGATGCCCATCTTTATGCAAATGAATCCGTGGAACGTGACGCGACTATCCAGTAGAAGTAGACGAAAATCTTTTAAACTGACCTTTGTCGATCTGGAATGAAGACAGATTCAACAACTGTATGGCCTATTTCTCACTTAAAATGTTTTCAGAAACACGTTTCGGTGAACTATTTTCGTAAAATACTAGATCGTATTCTCAACTAGCCGCCATGGCACTCGAAATTCTCGAGAAGCCAAATCCACGTCAGGCGTCAAGGGCGTGGAGCATCAACCATGGATGTATGACATGGATCTCTACCGTTACCGGCAATTTCCACTGGATGCGGAACGTCGACGGAGTCATTAGGTTTCCATTAAAGTCAATGTGTGTATTTCCACTGACTGCGGACCGTCTGCGTCCCTACTCCGTCCCAGTTCCGTCAGTCCGCAGCCCTCCGGAGCAGATACACAGAGCTTCTATTTTTGACGGACGACGGAGAGCTCCGCAGCAATTCAGCACAATTCAGATTGTGCGGGACAGGAAGTCGAGCACAGAAACAAAATAAAACATCCGGATACTTTTCAAAATAAAATACATCGTGCTCACGGCGGGTCATATTTCCCTGCACTACACCTTGAAAACACAGCACAGAGTTGTTTCCCCTCTACTCCTCTGGATGGAAACAAACTGTTGTTGGTTTTGTGGTTCTGTTTATAGAAACTACATCCTGTTATATTGCACGAACATACGTGAATTCGCGAGATCTCGTGGTCGGCTGGCCGCAGCCGTTACGCAACAAATCCGGACCTGGTGGGTATTGACGGACGGCGGAGCACGCAGCCGTTCCGCAGCGGAGGCGGTCCGCAGACGTTCCGCATCCTGTGGAAATCCACGGTTAGGCGAACGCTAGCGACGCTAACCGGCAATTTCCACTGGATGCGGAACGTCTGCAGAACGTCTCCGGAACGTCGACGGAGTCATTAGGTTTCCATTAAAGTCAATGTGTGTATTTCCACTGACTGCGGGACGTCTGCGTCCCTACTCCGTCCCAGTTCCGTCAGTCTGCAGCCCTCCGGAGCAGATACGCAGAGCTTCTATTTTTGACGGACGACGGAGAGCTCCGCAGCAATTCAGCACAATTCAGATTGTGCGGGACAGGAAGTCGAGCACAGAAACAAAATAAACATCCGGTTACTTTTCAAAATAAAATACACCGTGCTCACGGCGGGTCATATTTTCCTGCACTACACCTTGAAAACACAGCACAGAGTTGTTTCCCCTCTACTCCTCTGGATGGAAACAAACGGTTGTTGGTTTTGTGGTTCTGTTTATAGAAACTACATCCTGTTATGTCGCGCGAACATACGTGAACTCGCGAGATCTCGTGGTCGGCTGGCCGCAGCCGTTACGCAACAAATCCGGACCTGGTGGGTATTGACGGACGGCGGAGCACGCCGTTCCGTAGCGGAGCCGGTCTGCATCCTGTGGAAATCCACGGTAAGCCAACGTCACGACCAAACGTTAGCGATTGGTTATGGCAGCTCCAGAGTGGCTCTGGGCAGAATAGTTTTAAACTTCAACAGAGTACCCGCCTTCAAGGAAGTTAACACTTATCAATGGAGAGTGGCCAGACTCTCTGTACAAATGAAATGTACTAGAGTCTGGTAGGACCAGGCTAATAACTGATGCTTACAATGCCAAAAGAAGTGGCACGGATCATATCCTAGTTAGCAGCAACGAGCGCGTCCTCAGAGCGGTTTTACCAAGGATCATGTGTATGCGGCCTAGGCTATCCGAATCTATCTCTCTCCCACATTAGCCTACCCAAACCTCCACCTCAGCCGCCGTGTGTGTGTGTGTGTGTGTGTGTGTGTGTGTGTGTGTGTGTGTGTGTGTGTGTGTGTGTGCGCGCGCGCGCGCGTGTGTGTGAAAGCACTGGAAAGCAGACCGAAAAAACGAGGGGGGACAAAGCAATGTTATGTGTGATTTTGTTGTTGAAATAATAGCATCTCATTAAATAAAGACAGCATAAATAGTTGTGAAATGTCTGGAGAGAGGTGGTTTTTGTGGTTTAGCTTTAACAGTTCAGTTTACTTTAGTCCCTAAAGCTGGATTACCAACTAGGCAATGCAGGCAACTGCCTTGGCGCTCCAGATCACCAAAAGGTTCACAGCACATCAATTGCTTTTGGTAATTTGATTAATTTCAAATTTGTCAGGGAATTTGCACCACTACATGGACCCTGTGTTAAAATGTTTATGGGGTTTTTATTTTATTTTTGTATGATGTACTCACATGATGTGTAGACTATTCAAAAGTTAAAATTACCACAAATACTAAAATTGGTTGCACTGGACTTCATGGGAATTTGGAGTTGACAGTGTAAGATTACCTTTATTGATCCTGCAAGGGGAAATTTGTTTTTTTTTCACTGTGTTGTTAGTTATGACACACATTACACAAAGGGCCAAAATACACACACATTACCTATTCATGCACTAATAAAGAGATGTCAGAATGAGGGTGCTGCCCATGGGAAGACGTCCCGAGCAGCTGGGGGTTCAGTGAGAAAAATGTGCTTTGTTTATTGATACTTCACTCAGATAATCATTGTGCAGAATGATGTAGGCTATGTGCAGAATTTAATAATACGGTTGTTGTCACATTCATCTGGCTGAGGAGGAAAAGTTGAAGAAATGAAGCCTATGTACAAGATGATTTTTTGACATCACAACTTTGGAAGCCAATCGTGGTCCAAAAATCATTTGTATATTAAAAAAAAAAAAAAATGTACATTCCAAATATGCTCTAAAATGTTTCATTGTTTACTCCATTTGTCTCTAAAATAGCCTACTTGTGTAAATTGAGTTTATGTGGGTTAACGCTCCCTTGATCCCAACCTGCAACTTTTCTGGAAAAAAAGATGCTCCAGCAACAAGAAACAGGGCGGCAGCATAGAGCGTATTCGGCTCTCTGGTTGGCTGGATCCGCTGCCAATCATCCCCGACGGCTCCGCAGCACCTCCCACAGACGCACAGCGGCAGCACAGCTTCCACAGACTATGACAATCAAAGCACTTGCGGCTCGTCTGCAGCGGTAGGAGAAAAGAGGAGAGAAAGAGAGAACCTCACCTCCTCAAGAAGCGAGTGAGGTAGGGAAAAAAGACAGAAAGAGAGAGTGAGCGAGAGGAAGAGGGGAGGCTGTGGAGTAAAAGGAAAGACACCAGCGACTTGGACCTCCAGCGAGGAGTGTTTAATTGTCTGCGCTTGATTGTAAAGTGTCTAATTTCCACACAGATTCGACATGTCATCGTCCGGTAAAGACAACAGCGGTGCCCAACATGCCAATTACGTGGGACCTTACCGTTTGGAGAAGACGCTCGGGAAAGGACAGACAGGTTGGTTGGGACAGCTTGCTCACTGCATCCCCTGTAATTGCACAATTTATTTTCGGAGCGCTCCGCAGCGAGTTGAAATTTGGCCGGCTGGGTGTCTGCAAGTGATAAATAACTAACCGCTTACTTACAAACACCTGCCAAGCCTTGTGGGGGATTTTAGGGGTTGTTATTTCCTCGGCGAGCTGACATAATCATTGTTCACACAGTGGGACGAGAGAGAGAGAGAGGTGATGTTGCTTTACATCGGTTTGTTGGTTGTGCGTTGGCGTTGGACTGGGTGTGTGTGTATCCAGGAGCAGAGTAACGTGGACACCGGTCAACGCCGAAAACGATGACAGTGACATGGGTTATGAAAATGAACTTTTTGTGTCCCGTTTGTGTGTGTGTCCTGTGATTGGAGCACAATGCCGTTAATCCCGATTTGCCTGATACATTGATCTATTCTTAGTCCGCAAGCAGGCAGGCGTCTCTCCTATAGGCTCTGACAGCAATACGTGGGTTTCCTCCGATATGGAGTGGAGGGTCCCACCTTGACAGATTACACCATGAGCTGCTCACAGACCTGGAAAGAGCTACACTGATTTATATGCATTTACCCCAAGGGATGTAACTGGGCTTTCTTAATAAGGAGCACATGCTTTATCTCAGCATAGACAGCAATGACACTGCAGTTTGTCAAAGTTGCATAGCACATGTACAATTAATGGTAAAAGAGCACTTCATATTCTTCATCTCTTCAATATTTTATGCTATTTCAGGTATGTTGGTATTGCTCGTGTGTGTGTGTGTTTCCTATACAGTAGTTCAGCCCTGTTGTCAGCACTGGTGAGGACATACAGCACAGTGAGCATCTTCTGCGGTCAACTACTGTACATGCAGCCAGTGGAGCCATGTGAAAGGAGAGGCAAGCACAGCCCTGTGGAGGCAGAGATGGCAGGAGTGATGCAGCATGCTCCGTAAGATCCCCACCCTAAGAAAGAGAGTCAGAGACTTCTCTGTTTTCCTCTCCACTGAGAGATTTTCCTCCCATCTGTTGTCTAAAACGGCTACAATAGGCGTTGCTTCCCCTACCCGGTCCAGCTGGTCATGCTGAGCAGCCGTGTGTGTGTGTGTGTGTCTGTGCGTGCGTGTGTGTGTGTGTGTGTGTGTGTGTGTGTGTCTGTCTTCATAAGCAATGCCCTCTTTGATTGTAGGACAGTACAGGACCTTTAAGGGACATACACAAATCCCAAAACATGTTGCATCCATACTCAGTGAGCTCTACTTGCAATGTGAGATATCTGCAGTGTGAAGGCTGTAGTATGATTTAACAGTGGAAATTGATGTTGCAGGCTATGTTCCAATTGGTTCTTTCATAACAAATGCACAACAAACACATATGCTCGCCTCTTTCTCCTACTACTCATATTTAATCATTTGTGTTTACAGGAGGATCTCTTACTCACGTCTTAGCTCTCCTTCAGATAGCTCTCAGGGATGTCTAATGGCTGTTTATGGTGGTATAGACCTGGTACTGCTGGGTACAGATGTTTAATGATATGGTGTCTCTGAGATCATCCACAGCTCAGGATGTATTTACGTGAGTGTTGAGGCAGGTTTGGATGCTTTTTTTCATGCTAGCCTCAGGTGTCTCAGACCCATGGAAGCTCAGTAAGCTGCAGATTAGCATGGATCATGACTTGCGCCAAGCATTTTGGACCTCGCATATCAAACTATTTTGACTTGAAATTTGCACTTAGAGAGACGTTTCTGAATAAATAATATGTATTCATTTATAATGTTTTGGGCTTGGTTTTTCAGTTACATATTCATGTTTCATGTACAGCAATCACCGGGCCCAGCATTATGTGTGTGTTCTGTGTTAGACAAATAATTTGGTTACTGGCGTCAGTGTAGCTTGTCCACGCCAAACCTATTCAGAGTAATGACAGCGCGTAATATCCAATTCTCCCATTAACCATTCAGTAATCTGTCAGATCTCTTTCCCAGGCCCCACGGAAAGGGTTGGCCTGGCAGTTGTGAGGGCCCAATGGGCTAGGCTCGATCATGAGTGGCAGCTGGGAACGTCCAGTAAGCTAAATCCCCTGTGAGCTTTCCCAGGCTGCGTTTGGCTGTAATTATTAGAAGGGAGAAAGCGGAAGGCCTCTGCTTGATCTGGTTGTCCTGCTCAGAGGAGTGGTGCTGTTACGTGTTCATTAAGTGATTAGGCCTTGTCCTGACAACACAAACACACGCATACACACACACACACACGCACACGCACACAGCACAGCACAGCGGTTCTGGTTTGGCTTCCTGATCTAATCCCCTGCACAGCCAATGTCTCCTTGGCTCTTCACTTACGCACTCATGTGGCCCAAAGGTAGCGTGGACTGGCCCACTCTAGCTTAGCAACTTAGCACCTCTATGTTACTGTGGAAATTAAAATGGACTGACCAAGTTACATGTACAGTTCTGCTAAAATATATAGTGCACAGTATAATAAACAGGATCCATCATTTTCTTTATCATTTTCTTTTTTTTAGACAGAATACATTGTGAAAGTATTTGCTCAGTGTACACCAGACTTTATGTTCATGTGTAGGATCCCCTCTTAGTCAGGTGTGCATTGATGCCTGATAGGGTCTATAGATATCGAGTGACTGCATGGCTGGCTACTGATTGGGACTAAAGCCACAGAAACATGGAAGCCATTATCAAGCCAAAGACAGCTTATGTGCTTGAATGTCGGAATCTGGCCGTGACATTGTGTCTGTGGAATGGTTCATATAGGTCCTGCAGTCAATAGGATGTGAATGCGTCAACAGCAGATGAGTTTCCTCATACCTCTTGCACTGTCACACTGCAAAATGAATTTCCAATTAACTTATTTTTCTATCTTACACTGATTTATCCCCATGTGTTGTCTGTTAATTCATATAATGCACTATATTTGGCTCACAAGCCTCTAACCAATGTCAGGATGCTACGGCAGCTTGACAACATTTTGTTAAAATTTAGAACTCCCTTCGAATGTCTTCATCACATTATGGTTTGGAGTAACAGCCTGCATGTGTTTCAGAATCTTAAAACTTTGTTTGACAAAGCTGAAGATTGTGGATTTGTGTTTTTGCCAGTGCAATGACTTAAGACGTGCTGAATCACCGCTCTGTTCCACTAATGCATCGGAAAACATTGCCGTGCTTTGCCTTTACTTTGTTCCTGAAGGCTGTTGATTAGTGGAATAGAGGCCTATTGTGTGGAAACACTGCCTGTTAATCCAGTGTAAGTCCCTATTTTCTTTTTGCTAGACTTGGATATTGACAGGCTAAGAGTTGGAGGTTGATGTGTAGGCTCCTTGATTCGTTGATTGACGTTTAGAGAGTGAAATCATCTGTGCTTCGGGGGCTTTCATATTGACTGTTCATCTGACAAAAAGCTGGCTGTGATGTGTCTTGCTCTCTCGTTCTCTGTTTAGCGCTCTCTGTTTCTGTCTATTTGCTGTAAAGTTCTTGCTCTGGGTTCACCAGGCTTACAAGGCATTTAAGGCAGGATCCAGCTGCTTTTGTTGTCTCTGTGTCAGCAAAGGGCTGGCCTGTTTGTAACTCTTACTGTGGGTTTCACTGTTGCAGTGTTTGGTTGTGTTTGTGTGTGTGTATGAGAGAGAGTGAAAGAAAAGCTCTCACTTGTCTTTCTTTTCATTCTTTTACACATGCACACATTCCGTTCTGAGAGTCTGGTACATTGCACGGAAATGTAAAACCGTTAATTCGATGTTGATTGATAGCTGGTGAGCCGGGCATGGTTGATTCAGATCAATGGGCACTCCCAAAGATTTCCTGTCTGGTGGAAGAGATCTATACTGTTTTGCCGCACATGATATTCCTGATGATGACAAGTGAGGAGGGAATGCTCAGTCGATGCTGTCAATGAAAAACCACTTGGCAAATCCACAGCAACTAAAGGCCTCTGTGTGTGCATATACGTGTGTGGTGCTTGTAAACGGTGCAGGTGCACAAACTCTCGGTGACCTGTGGCCTCTGTGCCATTAAAATAATCTTGATACCTGTGTCGAGCTCAAACACAGGTGTCTATTTTCCTCGTTTGCAAGATTACCCATAAAAAGTTGGCAGCTTTGACCTAAAATTGGCGAGTGAGGGAAATAAATGAAAGGCTGAGATGATAGACTGCGATGATAGACCCGTGTTTCAGTGGGCCTGCTCAGAGATTCAAGTCAGAGAAGCCCTGACCCAGTGGCTGTGCCGTGTTGCTCACAGCTGGGTAGCACCCTGTGTTAGCAAGCTGGTTCAGAGCTGTGGAGCAGGAAGCCAAGCCTGCATGGTCTCAGCTGTTTGACTGTCTGGCTAAAGCCAAATCCCTGTGCCCTGAGCCTTGAAATGTATCCTAAATGGTGGGAGTGTGTGTGCGAGTGTGTCTGTGCCTCAGCTGATGCATATGTTGTCTATTTGGGAGCTTTCATGAATGTGTATCTTCTAATGTGTATGCATTGATGTAGGAGCGCTGTTGCATCAGGGTTACGGTGATTTCTTGGCGTGGCTAAGAAACTATGCCTCAAGTTAATTGTACCAGCCTGTAGTCTTTACACTCACTCTGTGACTTTGGCTGAGGTTATATAATGATGATGGTCTCTGTCATTTAGTGCTCCTCTCCTCTCATCCGCCTCACTCCATCCCTCTCTCCCACTCTGTCCCTCTTCCACTGGCCAGTCAAGATTCATACAGGGATTCAGCCATGTGGTAAATCAGACAAGACCTCGGTGGAATTGCATCGATTGGGAGGAATGTATGTAGCCAACGATTTTCAGAGATTAATGAGGAAAGAGGTGGAGAACTGGGAGGAGGGGAGGAGAGAGAAGAATGAAGGCAAGGCAAAGAAGGAGTAGAAGGAAAAAAAAAAACCTTGAACTGAGAGAGAGCACGAACCGGTCTTGAATGTTCTGACTGCAGCGCAGGTTATTAATTAAGACAAAGTATTGATCATTGTCTTCATTATTCTCCCCTCCTTCCGCATTTTCATCTCTCTATTGCTGACCTCCAGAGGAGAAGAGGGCTCAATCTTTAGATGGGAGGTCAGTGAGTAAGTGAGGGACCGAAGTGCTGTGGCCAATCATGAATGAGTGTGTGTATTTATGTCTGTTTTGGACAGGCTCCATCGCATCCTATTTGAGTTTCATTCTAACGCTGCGCATCCACTGTCACTGTTTCTCTGCCAGGTTATATACAGTAGCGTGAAGAATCAGGTTAGGTTTTTTCTCTATCGCTCCATCGAGGTCCCTGGCCCTGCTCGGCTTCGGTGTTTCGTGTAATGTGTTATCGCCTCATGCTATTTAGAAATTCATTGTGCTAGTTTTCCAGCGCAGCAGAGAAAATGCAAGCAGAAACACACGATTTCTCTTTTCACTGGTGCACCAAATTGTTACATTTATATATATATATATATGACTTCACACTGTTGCTTCAATAAAATCTGCATGGTGAATTACTTCTAGACATCTCTGCACCTGCCCCAGGCTTTGTGCGCTTTCGATGCTGCCAGTCAGCCATTCTGCTGGTCACTAAGTCAGCTGCCACATCTTTTGGTCTTTATCAACACGGGGCATTTAAAAATGTACAGTATTTTAAACGTATTTGCGCTCAGAAAGTAGGCTTAATCAGCCTGTTTCTCGCTCTCTCTCACCCAGCTCAGATTAACTCTTGCTGAGCTGCCTGTCTGGCTCTGACTGTGAGAACGCTGGGTTGGTTGCCAAGGTTGGTTGTCTGGTTGTCATGGTTTCCCTGCTTCTTGCTGGTTCCCAGTCTGCCCTCATGAAGAGGAAAGAAAGGGAATGCTCTCTCTTCTCTTACTCTCTCTCTCTCTCTCTCTCTCTCTCTCTCTCTCTCTCTCTCTGGTGCTCTCATTTCTCTCCGTCTCTCGCTCTTTGAGGGGCTGCAGACTGGAGTTAACGTCAATTCTTCACAACCTCCATTGTTGCTTTCCGTGCATGCAAGTTTGTCTTTACATGTGACTGTAGAAAATGAGTATGTGAATGAATGCATGACTGTGTTTTCACATGTGCGCTGCTGGGGTATGTGTGTGCATGCTGTGCACTTGTGCGTGTGCTCAGACATACGGTCATGGATCAGACAGGCTTGCCCTGCTCTGTGCTCTGCACTGTGTGCTGTGTTCCCATTTAAATCTGGGAGATTAGCACATGTGGGGAGCCTCGGCTTTAGTTGCTGTCAGCTCAGCTAGCCTTGGCAGGCTGTCCTCAGATCAGGGGGGAAGCTCTGTGCTCATCCCCCCCATTGCTGTCTGCCCTGCTGTACCTTATCCATTAACAAATAGATGGGTGGGCCAGTGACCTTGACTGTGCTACAGTTTTCTAATTGCTGCAGCACACTAACGCAATTCACATGGCAGCATTTGTCATCGGCCTGCCATACAGGATATACATTACACACTAAAGTTATATATACTATGGTGAATAGAGATTTTATAAAATTACAATTTTTCATTTTGTCATTAGTACAACATTTGATGTGGTTCTAAAGGTTCCCAAAAAAGTATTATGTCTTAATAATGTTGGTACTTACCCTATTACATTGGCTAACATTTCCTGTAAGATGTACCTGTTGCTGTGTACCTGTTGCTGTTGTTATATTTAAAACACTTTTCATCATGGTCGTGGATTATTATAAATGTATTGTAAATCAAGTATAAAGATAAGTAATGTATACAACAAAACAAACAAAACAGAAAACTAAAACTTTTTGTGATTTAGTATCACAGTGTAGAACATGCCTACATTTACATATTTAGCCAAATTGGCCATTTCACTTGGGATGCCTTGCCATTAAGAAAATATCAGTTTGCAAATTTTACTTACTGAAGTATAACTGCATTTCCAGAGTGAATACAGTGAATAAATGACTCTTAAATTGCATGAAGCAGTGCCTTTTCTTCTGCAGGCCTGCTGGCAACTCTCCCTGGACTGTTTTCCAAGAAAAAGTACATGAATGAAACGTGTGCTCATTTACTGTGTGCAGCACACATCCCAGATGGCATGGGCAGGGTAATTGTGATGAATTTAGAGTTTTTCACTGCCACTCGCTCTGTTGTCAGCTCTTTAGGCTATGAAGCACAATGTGCCTGAAACACCTGAGATGTGGCTTGGCATGTGAAGTGAAGCAGACAGCCCTCAATGAGATTAGGTTAGATGAGCATGACTGGTCACAAACCAACAACCTGCGCTGCCTGCTTGTCATTGTGGCACCGACTTCTGACACTTGGCCTGACTAAAGAGAATTAGCACTATGTTAGCCAGGTCGACTTATTTTATCTCAGCTGGGAACATCAAGGAGGCTGTTATTCATAGGGAGAGGAAGGAGGGCAGGTTCAGTTTGCTATTCTGATGACGTTGGGGAATGTTGTTGCCAGTTTACAGAAAAACCACCTGGATCACAGGTGGTCCTGCATCAGTGTACCTGCCAAGACAAACTGTTTCTTGGTTTTCTTTTTCCTGTGCTGCCACTTTATCAGAGAATGGGCCAGTGCTCTGAGTCTGCTGCCAGGTCAGATCCTCTGTCATGACTATGTATTAGGATGAAATCGGATCACAGGGAGATGTCATACTTGAAGCAGTGAGTCTAGTATAAGTCTTTGTGTTTTTCCCCCCATCTGGCCTGAATTGTAGATTCCGCTTGTGCTACTTACCTCCAAATCTCTGGCCTTGTGGTGCTTAACTGTTGGTGAAAGTATTTTCACCATAAATCTTGTAATACGGCCAGCACGCTCCTCTATATGGATTTTCCCCCCTCGCTATTGGTTGATGGTTCATGAACAAGCATTCAGCTTTTGTCCCTGTGTTGTAATGTAACCTCTTTTTTAATGGGGGCTGAGATATACTCAGAGTAACTCTATAAACATCTAAAGATCAGGGGTTGTATTTATAATGTATTATCCATCACCAAACTATTTGCTCTCTGCAGAAATCTTACATAAATTCTTCTATCATTCGCAAGTTTAAAAGAAAAACAGGCCCTACTCTATCTAAAACTCATAATTATTTTGTAATGATCAATATGTTTGCTTTTCCCTTTTTAAAAGGCTAAAACTCTGAGCCAGTAAATCCAATTCCATACTGCTGTGAGGTCAGAAGCTATGATGAAGGCCTTTTACAGAAAGAATAATCCATCAGTGCTATGACCTTTTGGCCTTCTAAACCCATTGACTGCACTCTGTTACTGAAAAAAAAGGCTTTTCACGGGTTCAAAAGCACATTTGATCCTTCTTTCTTTTTTGTCTTGTATTCTTGCTTTCTTCTTTAGCTGATTTTTTACCTGCGTTTTTTTGTCTTGGTGTCTTTTTTTGATGTCTTCCTTTTCTTTATTTGCACTATTTCCTGACTAACAGTTGATGGAGTGATTAAGGGAAATAGCAATGAAATAGAGGAAGGTTTCATCTCTTTATCCCAGATGGTTGACTTTTTTTTTTTTTTATTCATCACTAAAAGCTGCTTATTTCTGAGGTGGCTGTGGATGTGTGTGTGTGTGCTTTTCTGAGTGCTAGTGTGTCAGTGTGCACTGCATGCTCCTGTTTTACGGGCTCTCTGCTGATACATAACAGCGTCTGAGAGCTGTAACTCATGGGACACAGATGAACATGAGAGAGATGGAGAGGAGGGGTGGTGTGGGAGGGCGGGGGTGCAGGCTGGCTCACAAAAGGAGTACCGTTGCTGAGTGAGAAAAAGAGTCACAGCAGTAAAGCATCTCTCCGGGTCTGTGCCTCTGTTATCATTCAAATCCAGCAACCACACAGTTGCACACACACAATGCAAAAAACAGGCATGCACACAAACACAGACACAGGAATGCGCCGTGCAGCAGTGGAGTGGATGCTTTTTAGACTCTACAGGAATCCCAGCTCTCCCCCTGACTGCAGCAGAGCTCTGACGTCATCAGTGGAGGAAATGCACCCACAGCAGGAAGAACTGCTCACAGTACGGAGCCTGAGGAGACACGCACGCACGCACGCACGCACGCACGCACGCACGCACACACACACTTCCCCATGCCTTTAGGACATTTAGGAAGCTTTTCCCTCTACCCTTCAATCTTGTCCTCTGTTTAACCTCACAAGAGTTTACCTGACAGTGCAGGCACTTTGCAAAGTTTTTCATACAGTCAGTTTATAGAAAGCTCTATTTGTGTAGCTGATGTAGTGACTTGTACATATATGTATAAACTGTCGGCCTCAGTGCTTTGATGTGAAGAGTCTGTAGCCATAGCAACGCAGAGACACATTTTCATGTGCTATTTCACATGCTGATGGCATGAGTGTAGCTCTGCTTGAGTAAATTATTATTTTGGTTGGTCAGCTGTGTTCGCTGTCCTCATTGCTGTTTTGATGTATTGTGGTTTGTATTATGAGAGCATGAATGTGAGCCAATAGTGTCCATGTCTATTTGTCTGTGTCAGTGTCTCTTCGCATACAAGCCTGGGTGGGTTTTAGAAAAACTGACGACATATGCAGCCCTGCGTAGGCACCGCATGACTCATGTGAGTGTATTATTATGACAGTTACTTTTCTCTTTGTGTAATGTACTCTCCGCTGTTTGCTTTGACGGACATGCAGTAGCAGCTTCCTCTGGGTTTATTTTGAAAATAGGGCTGTCATTTTTGAGCTGCATTTACTCACTTTTGCCATATACTACAGCAAAACTACACATTTTATGTCTAATTCAAGGGGCCCTGTCTTGCACCCAGCGCAATTGACTTTGTACACCGACACATGTATCATTCCTATTTTGCACCCGATGCACAGCGGACTTTTCCCTCCACAGACTCACGTCGGTAAATTAGGGAATGCGTTATTCAGATGCTATTTTAAGGGCACATGCTTGGCCGTAATGTAGAGCGTGCAGACCGCTCATACACTTTGCTTCTCTCATCTCACGGACCCAGCAGTTCCCATTTTTGCAAACCATACGTAAAGTTTTACACAACATTTCCATGAATCATGGATGTGTTGATGACATAAATGAGGAAATATTAGAGGACTTAAGGAGATGTGATGTTGAACTGCATGTGCCGATGCCACTTAACCCAAATGCCCCAGCAGCAGCACGGGAGAGGAGAGACAGAAGAGCTGCATCGTCTATAGTGAGGTAATCTCGGTCTAATGTTAGACTACATTGCAAAAATATCACCATGCATTCCTAACCTCGTGATTCAGTGAGAGTGAGCTCAAAACATCGGAAAGTATGTTTTTGTGACATTTCTTTATTTACATTTTGTCAAAAAGAAAAATCAATAGCAAACGTCTCCTTGGCTGTGAACCGCTCCTGGCGTGCGCCCATGGATGTATTAAGAGCGTGCGCCTAGCAAATCCGCCATTATAATAGCAATCCGCCATGGAACAAGCGCGCCTGCTTTTAAAGGGAATGTGAGATAACGCTCTGATTGGTTTATTGCATGTTACGCCCAAACCACACCTATGAGTAATGTAGCTACTTCAGACCAACCCATTTTAGATTTGAGTCGGGCGCAAGAGTCATTTATCCCGCCGGTATAATAGCAACAGTGCCCGAGATCCGCCCACAAAGCTACTTGCGTTTGGCGTTTGATACTTGCGTTTCAGATTGTTAAAATAGGGCCCAATATCTCCAGAGCAATATTTTTTTTTGTTAAGAAGCAGAAAAATGCGCCATTTTAATGAGGTCTTCCATGCGATCATGGTCCTTCCAGAAGCTTTGTAATCCAGCCTGGAACTACAGCGTCTTTGTACACCAAAACTAAAAAAACTGTTTACTGAGCATGAAGGCTAACGTCTGGGTCTTTCCAAAGAGGTCTTCTATGTGATCCTAGGTTTTCCAGAAGCTTTGTAATCTAGCCTGGATTTGCAGTGTTTTTTTGGAGACTCAGCGTACATTTATATAAAATAATGCATTCTCATCTCATCATTCTCTCAGATTCTCATTTGCACATTTCGATAGTATTGTAGGAGGTGAATTGGAGATGGCACAACTAACTTTTTGGATAAAAGCGTATGGACCTTTCAGGGAAAGAATCTAAATAGTTTTATATTTGTGTTAGTTACAATGTTTATTGTTGTTTTCCCTGATTGCCAAGACTTGGGAGATCAATTTTCAAAAGTCATCAAATCTTGGATTATTGTTCTCTGTGTGATTTCAATACATTTCTGTGAGATTAATTTTCCATTTGTTTGTTTTTTTGTCTTTATAGTCATATAACAATGTATACATTCATGTGACATCTCTGCAGCATACATATCCTGATAGCCCAGGTTGTCCTGAAAAAATATGTCTATAACTTGATTGTGCATTACAGGGTTGAGGTTATAAGAACATTGTTACACAAGGAAACCAGGCGACCCAAATATTCGAAAAAATGGCCGAGGCCCCAGAGGGTTATTTTAAGCTTATAATTTGAGGATGACACCTCGTCTCACTTATTTAATAGTTGAAGAAACTAATTCATACATAATTTATTTCTATTTATTACAGAACATTTCAACATAAAATTGTGTAAAGAAGACTGAAGAACATATAGCATATTGGCTGGTATTCCTTATGTAACAATGTAACCTGGTTAAACAGCCAAACTACTTTCCTTTCTATTAATCTTATCTTAGAAATGATTATGGTTACCTTAATAGACACACTGCAACCTACTCCCTCTTTTATATGCCTTTAGCCTATAATATCCCGCTTTTTCGTAAAAGTCTCGCCACCCCATTCCTTCTTGACCCTTCTTACTCCTGCTCCCTTGCTTCCTCGCTTCCTGCCTAATGGAGGTATTCCCCTGCAGCCTCCAGGCCTCAAACTGCTATTCTGCTCAGGTAGGGCTCATTTCATGCAGGATGATTAGATCTCATTGGCAGCAATTCAGGGCCAGATAAGCCAGGGTGTTGTGGGCCTGTACAATAGCAGAAGGAATTCAATTACATCTTTACATATACTCCCTTGCAGTATATACCTGCCAATCTGCACATACGCAAGGGCGCGACACATACAGTATGCATGTACACAGTTTTACACACACATTTGAAATGGATACACAATACAAGTATTGATGTAAAATTGTAAGATTCACATACAGTACAGTAAACATTCATACATATATACGCTATAGTGGCTATGGCTTGATCTGCGGTGCTTTTTGTTTGAATACCACAGTTATAATGAGCCTTGTATAGTGCATGAATTGCTCCCCTTCCCCCTTCCGATCTTCAATCTCACCTCTTTCCCCCTGTGATGGACAGAAAAAAAAATGTAACATTAAAAATAGCAACTCGCACAAACCATTTGTGAGTATGTGCGTACTGTAAATTAGCTAATTTAAAGCAGACTATCATTGTACGTCTAATGGAAGAAGCATACCTTGTGCTGGCTTTATGGGCCAGAGCTGGTAATTGCTTGTAAAGAGTGATTTTAGCAGAATGTATCATCATATATCATGTAGCCAAACCACAGGGGAAGATGGCAATAGTAATTGGACATTGATATCAGTAAAAAGTGTATGTGTAATTTTTTCACATTTCATCATCTGTAATTTGTTTTACAGTGCAATGCTTCTAGTATGTTTGTCAGCATGAAGCAGTAATGAGGAAATTCCATAATGAAAAAAAAGTTAAATTGTATATATGGCTGCAAATTGGACAAAATGGAGAATAACATTGTTTTATATAGTTTGTACTGTGTGCAATGTGTTTTGTACATGGTGGTTGTTGTTTTAAGGTTTTTTATATTTCCCTACAGTATTCTTTGGTCTTAAAGAAGGTAAATTGAAATAGATTGAATAGATTAGTGCAGCCCACTACTCTATTCCTCCTAATAGGAAATTTACAGGCATGCTTGATTTTTACGAGGCTGTCTTTAAAAGTTTAGTCGGACTGAGGAGATGCTTCGACGCTGAAAATGGGGAACATTTGGTGTAGTTGGCTCATGTTTCTAATGCCCTTAAGCTTGTGATTGTGTCAGTACGACTTGGGCTGATTAGGCTTGCATGGATTCTGAATTTATTACTTTGTCTTCGCCAGTGTCATTATACTTCAACCTCTTACATTCACTCCTTAATGAGACTTTATGAAATATTCAAACCTTTACCTGGAGGAGGAGGAGGAGGAGGAGGAGGTGTGTGTGTGTGTGTGTGTGTGTGTGTGTGTGTGTGTGTGTGTGTGTGTGTGTGTGTGTGTGTGTGTGTGTGTGTGTGTGTGTGTGTGTGTGTGTGTGTGTGTGTGTGTGTGTGTGTGTGTGTGTGTGTGTGTGTGTGTGTGTGTGTGTGTGTGTGTGTGTGTCCAGCTCTGTATTCTTGCATATCCCTGACTGTGGATCAGCACTTTTTGATCTCTCTCTTAGCACTGACTAACACAGCTAGACAAGAGACAGACAGACACATTTACATGCACCTGCAGACAGACATGATTTGAGTCTGCTTAATATTGTTATTCCAGATTTTACCAACCCAGCTGATGATGAATTCAAGCTAGATCAGGCTCATTAAAGGGCTTGTTGGCCGGGTGTTTGTTAGTCTTACTCTTGGCCTCCTCTCTTTTTTATTTCATTCTTTCTTTCTCTGTCTGTCTTTTCCTCAGCACAACACTAAATCAAGCAGACCTTTTAATTAAAAGACACAGTTTCTCTGCCCTAAACACATTAAATAGGCTGGGCCGCCAATGGACACAAATGCAAAAGCACACGGTACCTCGGTCACCTCCTTTTCTAAAACCTATACAGTAAACTGTATATCAAACTAACGCAAAGAAAGGAGAGCTGAACTTTGTGACCCGCCACCTGGTTCCTCATGCCCTTAATTCTTCCACTTGTCCAGGAGAGGTAGTTAATATACCCCCCTCGTCTTGTTTGACTTTAGGAGAAGACTTTCCCTAATGCCCTTGTCCCCTTTGAAGAGCTCTTTAAAGAAGTGCTCTTGTTGCCTGTGAATTATACTGTCGCAGTTTCTATGTCACGTGTAGTCCCATGTATGAGGGCACAAAGATGAGAGATGAGTACAGAGAGCTCACCGAGGCCGTCGGGATGTGTGTCCCGACTATGGAGTGATTCATTAAGCTATAGTCCCAGGACTCGCATCAGGCCTCTTCTGGTTCACACAGAGGCTCCCCACCGACGTGGCCCTTGCCTTTACATGTGCCTCACACACATGTCTTACGGCGAGGCTAAGAGTGGCTGGTGGAGAGGGGGAGAAGGGTCCTCTATCTATCTGGCTGTATATAAGCAGTCCCGTATAAAGTGATTACTGATCCCCCTTTGGGCGCTTTCACAGTTTAATGGCTAAAGCAAACTAATGGTACTCATTTCAAAAACAGCTTCTTGGCTGCTTGTGTTTTTGTTGTTCGAATGTGTTTTAAATGGATTTTAACTATTGAACAGAAGGGGTGTTATTAGCTTGGATGCGTGTGCAGTTGCACGTCCCTCCGTATGTGTACAGTGGCCTTTCGTTCTAACCTCAAAACCCAGAGGTTGCATTGCACCCACCCATTGCCTCTTTGCAGCCCTTTGAAAAATTCACACTCAGCTAAGAATACACTCACATGCCCCCTCTTGCACACATGTGTACATGCAGATGCTTCCTATGGGGGATAATTAGTGGCAGATTATTCAGTGATAGAGATCTGATGAAGCTGCTTTAGCTGTAATGCTGTTTTCCAATCCTCCTCAGATGAGCCCAATGCACATGCAGGCCGCACATTTTTTTTCACATATCTGTGTTAGTGTGTGTGATTAATCTCTGAGGGCCAGAGGTGATGGGGTCAGAGTGGAGATGCCTGTGAAGCTAATGACAGTGATTAAGAGGAGGGGTCGGAGGGGTTTACCCTTCATCAGGTTCTCCACCTCAACATGCTGCCCCCCAGGACATCAGTAACCTTATCAGTGATGAGGAGATCAGCAGAAGAGTCCATAATGTGTATTCTATAATACTGTAGCACTCTCCCGAAAGGTAGCTCTTATTCATTTTAAACTTGCACAGCTAGTTATTTAAACTATCAAATATGTGGCTATTAGGAAAAGCATTAAGTAATGGCGCAGTGCGTTGTAGGGCAAGTTCAAATGTGCCTTAAAGCCTCTCTTGCCTATTTGCAGTATTATTTGAAACAGCCATGTTTGCTCTTATTCATTTATCTCATAATATATAAGCCTTTGTCATTTTCCAAGGCTATTATTAAATTTCATAAACCTAAAAAAAAAAATAGACTCTAGTGGCACATGACAATAGCCGAGTTGTTCATGATAGGAAAGGAAAATGGTGCTTTTGCATTATTCGACAAAGGCAATATTTAACTTCCAAAGATCTTCAAATGGTAATCATTTGGATGTGTGATTAGTCCAATTATAGTAACACAAATAATGGTCTGCGTTTATATTAGTTCAGCCAGTTAGTAAAAACAAGTTAATTAAGCCAAGCCACATTAGCCTACGAGATATTATTTTATTTGGACATGTAATAGCTTTTAAATTGTCTGACTGCTCACATATTTCCAATCAAAAATTGCAAATGATCCCCATCATATTAAAATCACTGGTAGCCTTGCTTTAATAGGGGTTCTCCCAAATTCCCCAAGCCTGTACTGATATATGAGTTAAATCCACATTCTCAGCCCAGCGAAGGGGTGAGACCAAACTAAGGGCTGAGGTCTTTTAAATGGGTTTTTTACCAACCTCATTCTTTTTCAAAGGTGCTTTTCTTGCTCTGATCACTTTCCTTTTTCCGCCAGCATCTTCCTGGCTCCCCTCACCCCTCCCTCATTTTCATTTCCATCCTCTTCTTTTTTCTACCCGTCTAACTCTCCCTTCCTGTCCTCGACCTCCTTCACCACTTTCCCTGTGGCTTCCAACGTCACCCTGCTATTTCTCTCTTTTCCATCTCTCTGTATTACCCTCAGCCTAAAGTGATCACCGTTGAACATGTCTCCCTCTTTAGCTTTGCTCCATACTATATCCTCACTTATCTCTGTGAATTTAATGAAATGGAGTTCAAGAATGACCTATTCCTAGTAGTAGTAGTAGTAGTAGTAGTAGTAGTAGTAGTAGTAGTAGTAGTAGTAGTAAAGGATCATCCTAACCCCCTCTATTCGTGTGTCTTTGCTGTTCCTTTCCCCTGACTTCTTTATTTCTGTATCTTCTAGTGATTCATGCCTCAAAAGACAGTTTGAAGTATTATTTCACTACCCTCGCTCTTGTCTTTGACTCTTAATCCTATTCTTCGCACACAATCAATAAAGCTGTAAATGCATTTCTTCCCTTTAATCAGTATTGTTATCTCCCACAATCCTTTCTGTATTAAATTTTTGTATTCTGCAGCCTTTCCTGATATTGAAATGGAAAGGCCTGGATGCACATCATGTTGTGTGCTCAGTAAGCACACACCGTGTGTGTGTGTGTGTGTGTGAGAGTTGGGGCTGTTTGACTGGTCTCTGAGTATAATGCACAAATGCTACCTGTAGCCTTGCTCATGGGTTAGTCAATAAGGGAAATACATGTGTGCTCTGGAGAAATTATCTGTCCCAAATCCACTTCACTGATGCTGAATATAGACACACACACACACACACACACACACACACACACACACACACACACACACACACACACACACACACACATCAACAACATGCAAGCACACCACATGCACTGGCACACCCGGTGAGTTCAGACAGCATGTCAGCATCTCACAGTGAATGTTTCCAATCAAGACAGTGATGCTGAAGTGGTGATATGCTGGTGGGAGAGAGGGGGTGTGCCCGTTATTTATATACCCTGTGTGTGTATTACTGCACTTGGTTGCCCTCATTGGTGGACACCATTATAATCCCTTATGGTTACCATGGTTACTGAAATTTGTATGTGCAGATTGAATAGAAGCTTGCTAAAAGTATTTCTGCTCAATACACTTTCGTTGCCCCTGCTTTGGCCTTTCTAATTGTTTTTGATATCTCCATCATGCATTTCTCATTTCATTCCAATAATGGCTACAGGCTTCATCGTTTTCCCCAACAGCTACGATGAGAGAGACAAAGATACAAAGGCCTCTAGAAGAGAGATAGGCGAGGCTGATAATGGAGGAAGATGCACCTTGTTCACTAATCCACTGTAAGTTTCACTGTGCCTTTGAAACTCCAGGCCACATAACGCTGGGGGACTGCTTCTAATTGAAGGGAATATAATGTCATCAAAGGCCCATGAGGGAAGAGTGCAGATTTCACAGAAATGCAGAGAAGATCAGAATTAGAATTAGCTGCAGCAACGTCTATTTTCATTATCAGTTAATCTGTCAATTATTGTTTTGATTTAGTGATAAATCGTTTGGTCTACGTATAAAATGTTAGAACATAATGAAAAATGGCCTTCACACTTTCCAGAGCTTAAGGAGGCACATTGTTTGTTTCGTCTGACCCAACAGTCCAAAATTACCGTCGTGAATCCCCATTGGTGAGGTCCACTCTGAATGAAGGAAGATTTTAGAACATGGGGATGGAGAACTGTGCCGTGTGAGAGAGGAAAATATGACTATGATTTTACTTTGAGAAAGTAAGTAGAAGGAAATGAATGGAAAGCGAGTAGAGAGGAAAAGAAAGAATAAATGGATGGATAACCCATGAGAGAAAAAGAGAGTGAGTTTATCTACAAGGATTAAATCTCATTCTGGCCTGGCCCTGCGAGATTACCAACTTGCCCACTCGAGTGCTACTGTATGAAAGCGCAGGCAGATTAGGCACACGCACATGTGTGCGCACAACCACACACGCACTCACACACACACAAACAATATAGTGGATTAGGCCTCATTGCTGACCTAAGGGCCAGGGTGAAGCAGATGGCTGCCCTTTTGTGTTGTTATGTAACCTTACTGAGAACCAATCCACATGGAAACAACACATTTTTCTGACACTCATACACACAAACTCACATGTATGCATACATTATACTTCATAATATTTGAAGGATTTTAAGTTGCCAGATAGGAGTTTGAAAAAACAGTGGGGGACAACTGAAAAAGAGGATTATTGGAGTAAAGGAGATGAAATGGAGAAGTAAGACAGACGAAGAAGTGGGAGAGCAGTGGCACCGTGCCAGGAGGTTTGGAGAAGTGCCAGATAAGCCTGCTCATACACATTGAACACACACACACACACACACACACAAAACACTTACAGTGGGGTGCTGGTGCGAGCCAAGGTGACCTGACTAGGTGATGGGAGGGTCACCATGCCAACGGGGCTGACTGATGTCACCGCGGCGATCTATGTCAGAGGCCACTGAAAGAGAGGGGTGATGGGCCAGCGGCGTGTGTGTGTGTGTGTGTGTGTGTGTGTGTGTGTGTGTGTGTGTGTGTGTGTGTGTGTGTGTGTGTGAGATGTGGTGGCAGGACCTGTGTGTACTGGAGAGTCAGATGGAATCAGGCCCTCTGAGTACTCGCTGTCAAGCTGACATTGAGGAAATCTGTATTGTACAATATGGAGCCGTTGTATGGCAAGAAATTCATTAACTGTGGTTGGTCTTTGTGCTGCTCTGAGGCAGAGATACATAGGTACATTTCAAAAGAATACAGCAGGTTTTGGGAGATACAGTGATCAAAATAGCTTTTAATTGATCAGAACATATCCAAAATGACCCATGTTATGCAATATACTAACTTGAATATCAGGATAAGGCTAGTATATTTTTAAAGTAATAGTTCGGGGTACTGGTTAAATACAAGGCTAAAGCCAGTGGCCAGTTAGCATTTAGTGACTGATGAAAAGATTGCAACCTTGTACATGCATAATGTGTATTTATGATAGACTGTATACACAAAATGGGGGCCTGTGAGAAAATCTGTACTTTACACATACATTCTTGAAATTTGGAAATATGAAAGCCTTTGGAGCATGCAACAATGTGACAGTTCTCAGCTGTGAAAACACGTTTTCTTTAATAACTCACTACTTGTTGGTGTAGACGGCCGCTGTGAGAGTCTTTTTTTTTTTAGAGGAAATAATTTGTCCACCTAAGCCTCAGTGGTCGTTTGCCATGAATCACCTATATCTTTTCTCCACTCGTTTCAGTCTGTTCAGTATATTTGAAACAGTGATTCATTCGGAAAGGTCTCTGTCACTCTTGGTGAGATTCTTTGTTTTGCTGTCACCAGGGGCGTGTCCTGTAGAAAGTAATTCTCTATGGGCCCCTCACCTCATCCACAGCTATTTATTCTAGCATCTTTTTGGGCCCTCCTCACATAGGGGCTCTGGGTACTCAGTCCCTTCCCCCCCCCCCAGTCCGACACCCGTGGCGGTCATCTATGCTGTCCCACATACGCCTGCCTCATTATTAGCAGCTAGTTGGCTTGCAAGGGGCTCATAATCTCCTTCCCTCCTCAGTCCCCTGTCCCTGCTCCCTCAAGGATGAGACTGCAGACAACACAAGAAACTAATTACCCACAATGATTCACTGGTCTCCATTACACATCACAGAGACAGACAGACAGACAGCAGGTTGATCTAACCAATCCCTTTGGGGCACTACTACACTCATTTGTATATTCACACAAACCAAAAACACAAAGGAACTTAGCATATACGGTATGCATTCAGATGCACGTCATGTTCAGTGTCATTGCCTAAATGCCTTATTTTCACACAAAACACTTGCTCATCATTTCTTTTAGCCTGTACTATGTCCCAGACCTCTGTGTTAAGGGTAATAAAAAATACTAATATACAGGATGTCCTTTAGCTTTACATTTGTTGCTCGCTAGGTGTTTTTCTAGACATAACGCAGTACTTTAATTTTTTAGTGTACGGTAGTGCCAAGAGGGGCGCATAAAAATTCAACCATGCTGTGACACAGTGAAGGATCCCTAGGAAAGAAAAAAAACAAGATATGGGGGGATAAAGAAGGCTTAGACAGAATTACTGTCAGAAGAAACCAAGAAGTAGTGTTTGAATGTGACCCAGAAGTTGGAAGCTTTCTATTGATTTTTAACTCACTACTAATAGGCATTTAAAAGCTCATTGGGGAATTTAGTGTTTATGTGGAGTGATCTGCTCTGAGTAAAAGTTTTCCATATCATATTTTACACAGTTAATTGCCCAGCAGTTATCCTTAACAGCCATAATGTTTAAATAAGTCGTATGGCATATACACATGGCATTAAAATGTGTCTCATATCCAGATTGTATCTAATTGTGATTTAACCTGATTTAATTTGCACCTGGTATTAATATGTGTCTCCAGTGTCCACATTGAGATCCAATCGCTCTGTCCAGCTCAAACAACCAAACGTCCCTCTCCTCTTCACCGTCTCCTCTTGCTGCAGTTGTCGGTTGTTTTAGAGGCAAGGCAGCGGTCTGGCTGCTGCTGCTACTGCTGCACAGAGGAGCTGCATCGCTGCAAGCCAGCTATAGTGCGCTGCAGGACGGATAGACATGTCGCCAAGGTCCCACGTTTGAAATGCAGTTTCGGAACGTTTTGGAGGTGCACAGTCCACCAGCACCACCCACTCTCGCCTGCAGCTCCCAGCACCGACACCACACCAGGCTGCATGGTGATTCTTTTTATTTATTTTTATTTCTCTAACAGGACTTTTCTCTTGCTGCTGCATGGAGATGTTCTCGTGTCTGGGGCCTGGGCTGAAAGTTGTGTCCTCCCCAGCGTCTGGTCCAGAGACCAGGGTCTAAATTAAGTTCCCGGGACATTTTCTGGAGTCATTTTACCACCCCAAGAATGATCTGCTGGGGTGGGGGGGACTTTGGGTCAAAACCTGGTCAAAATGCAGCAAAAGATTAGCTCACAATCTCTGGCTTGTCTCAGTGTGAGGATTCTTCTTGGGAAAGTATTCAGCAACCGCTGTTACTCTTAACTCTTGACTGCGTTTTGAGTTTCTAGTTTTAGTTCATCTCTTATTTATAAGTACATATCTGCACATGCATACATATTCAGGCCAGGATCGGTGCTGGGATGATCAGGGCTCCTTTTACTATCTGTGGAGAGTAAAGGAGGGGGGTAGTGCTCAACCTCAGGCAGTGAGGTGAGTGAGGCCAGCCTAGATTTTGGGTGACGCACTCACACGCATGCGTTGCACATATACACACACACACACACACACACACACACACACACACACACACACACACACACACACACACACACACACACACACACACACACACACACACACACACACACACACACGTGCTGATACACACACATTGAAACTCCCTTGCAGACAGAGTGATAATGATAGTCTAGCATCCATTCATTTTTCTTTGAGAACAGTCATTACTGTCATCACTGTTCCTCTCTGAATCACTTACTGTCAGTTCATGACACATACACACAAACACAAAGACACACACACACTCTCACTCACTTTAGATGTAACTTACCCTTTCAACCTCTGCTTCTGTATTTCTATTTTTCCTCCACCTCCCCTGCTACTGGTGAATCCCTGACATGACCGAGCACCCCTCTCGTTTGGCCCCCCATGGCTGCCTGTCAGCCAGCAGACAATAGGGACCGAGGCACATTTGCCTTTCTAAAGCGGCAGCGCTGCTTCAACCTTCCTACCACACTTCCTCTCTCTCTCTCCTCATCATCCTCTTCGCTCCATCTTTCCTCCATCACTTTCTGTCAACTGTGATAACTCATTAATATGTCACAGATCTGTGTGTGTCTTCCTGGGTGTGTTACAGGAGGCCTATCAGTGAGCAGAGAGCTGTGTGATTGGGTTAAACACAGGGATTCAAATGAGGTAAAGGCCAACCATGCTCTCTCATGTGACCAGACTCATCACTGTGTGCATGCCAGATAACAAAAATAAAGGTCAGAAATAGGGAGAGCAAGCACTCCCACAGATGCAATGTTTATTTTATATTAACAGCAAGTGTGACACGCTGAAGGAGGCAGAAAAAAAAATGTCTGTTTGAGTGGATTTTTGCTATTGATTAAATAAAAGAAAAACTGCATACCTATATACCTGTATTGCCTAGTGTTAGATGAGAAGATTGATACCACTCTCATGCCTGTATGGCAAATATGAAGCTACCGACAGCAGCCAGGCTAACTGTTTCAACCTGTTTCCAGTCATATTGCTAAGCTAACTGGCTGCTGGCGGTAGCTGTAATGTAATTGCAAGAAGTAGAACCTGTTTTATTCTTTGTTCTGTCCAACACTTGCATGAACATCTGCCTAAAATGTGTGTTAGTTTGTGCCCATATATTAATTATTAATTAATAAAAAGGATTCATTTTTTTCCAAACAAAAATATTGGGAGAATGAAATAGAGATTGCTAGAGGGAGAAATACAGGTTAAACACACAAAGAGGGAGACATGTCGAGATGCTCCATCAGTAGCCTGGCCCCTCTCCCTTAGGAACAGATTTATGTTTAAAACATCACTCTGACTGAACCAGGTTCAGCTAGAGTTAAAGTGCCCATATTATGAAAAAAATCACTTTTTCTGGGATTTGGGTGTTATGTTGTGTCTCTGGTGCTTCCACACACATACAAATTTTGAAAAAAATCCACCCATGCTGTTTAGAGTGAGATACAGTTTCTGAATGTGTCCTGCCTTCAGTCTCTGGGTGAGCTGTTCAAAATCGGCACACGAGCAGGCTAACCGCAACCATTAGCTCGTAGCGTTAGCATGCTAACGCTAGCATGCTAACGCTAGCATGCTACCTCGTTCTCAATAGCAAAGCACTGCTACAACACACACAAGTTCACCATAATCTACAAAAGAACTACTTACATGTGCACCCTCATTTAGAAGTCTCCCAGCTAATCCTGCCTTGTAACTGACCAAAGTTGTAGAAACAGCCTTTCTTTTACTGTCTATGGAGCTAGCTAGCTGACATGATCTACATCTGAGCTACTGGGCATGTGCAGTGCAATCAAAGATAGTACAGAAGAAGAAGAAGAAAAGAGGTCTCACTCTGTAGCTAAAACAGAGACCAGCTGAAAAGAGGAGCTGCAGCAGTGAGAGAGAGCACTGCAGTACAACAAAAATATGGTGTTTTTTGAAAATTAAACCATGTAAACCTATTCTGGTACAACCTTAAAATACAATTATGAACCTGAAAATGAGCATAATATGGCTGCTTTAAATGCTTTGATCAACATGCTCGCTTTGTGCTGTGTGTCTGACCTACGTGTGAGTTACACGGGGCTTCTTAAATTTGGATGCTGCTCAGCATGGGGACTCGGCAGTTGTGCAAACTGAGCTCTGCTCAGGCTGGGTCTTGAGTGTGTGTGTGTGTGTGTGCCCCGGGCGCTTCTTCCTGAGTGGTCTCTGGGTGCTCCTCAAACTGACACACACACACACACACACACACACACACACACTCAAGCAGTTGTACCTGCACACCTGGGGATTGACATATGAATGCACACGCAACACACACATATGTACGCATGCATCCATATTGATTAGACAAAGTGTGCACACACATTCACATAAACAGACAGGCATGCACAGTATGGCCCCAGGCTGCAGGGATCAGTGAGGTGCTTATGAAGGCTGAGGTAAGGGTGAAGACAGGGTGAATACAACTTAGACTGCAGAGTATCATTTCAGGTCACAGCTCTAAACACTGTAAACTCACCACAGTGGATTACTGATCCAAACTTGGTGTCAGTTGAGCTCAGTAATCTTGATAATCTAGTCTAAAAAATGTTTCCAAAATGCAGCATATATAGTATAAAATGTTCCTGCAAATTATCCAACAGTTCTTCCAAGACGAGTGACTTTCTTTATTATTGTGACTCCTGGCTACTGATTGACACGTCATCCTTTTAATGCACTTGAAGGGATGATGTTTTTTCATCATTAGACTGCAGTTTGATGGGGGCGAATCCTCTTGAAGCGGATTTGTTTTCCTGGCCTAGATCAGGGCTGCCAGCGCTGGTGGAAGTGTGTGTGTGTGTGTGTGTGTGTGTGTGTGTGTGTGTGTGTGTGTGTGTGTGTGTGTGTGTGTGTGTGTGTGTGTGTGTGTGTGTGTGTGTGTGTGTGTGTGTGTGTGTGTGTGTGTGTGTGTGTGTGTGTGTGTGTGTGTGTGTGTGCGCAACAGAACTGCAGAGCCCCAGTGAAGTTGATTCCTGTCAAGCCCGTAGCACCACACTCAGACAGGGCTTGACCAAGTGTTTAAACGCTGCTCTAGGATTTCCCGCTAGTATGGGCTGAGTGGAAGTGTCAGTCATTGAGGTGTGTGTGTGGTAGAATTGATGAAAAAGGTTGGAGCTTTTAGCATCAGAGACAGAGAACAAGTGAGAAGTTGGGTTTGATTAAAATACAGAGGTCAATTGTAGAAGGGTAGACCATGAAAGTAATCAGACAGTTTGGCATTTTCCTGAGCTAGAAATTTGCTTTAAACTTCCAGGTGGGATGAGAGGTGCATGCAGGTTTGTTAAATTCAATTTAAAAAGCAAGTTTGTCTTAGAACCATGTCTGTTTCTGGCGCACCGTCACACTGTTTTTTCAAGAGCTACCATGATTACTCAAATTTAAAATGTGAAGCAAAACCCAAACTTCATGTGCAGGCAGGATTCATGTTAGTATTTCACTAAAGGAAGTGCGTAGTAAGCAAACTCAATTTAAGTCAGATTGGTGTTATTTCTTTGATTGACAAGAAGTCTAGTACATTCAATTTATAATTTAGCTGGGAAAGCCCTGGAACCCACTCAGTGACCCCTGGGAGTTTTTGGCTCCATTTCATGGAATCCACCAGTGCTTGAAATGAGCTACCACATATAACACGTACAGGCAGATACACATACATATGCATGCTGAATCAGGTGATGCTCTTGTCCACCGCTAAATAATAGACCTGAGAGATGGGTGATGGAAGTCTCAGGAGAGACCGAAGGGTGATGGGATGAGAGGATACTGAGGTGGTGAGAGAGTGATTGGATGTTGAGTATGTGGTGTTGCTATGAGTGATGGGCAGGGCAGGTGGTTAATGACTGGCAACACAAGTGTGTGTGTGTGTGTGTGTGTGTGTGTGTGTGTGTGTGTATATAATCTGCTGGTGTGGGGCTTTGAGATTTCGAGGAAATGTGTGTGTGTGTGTGTGTGTATGTACGTGTGAGTCTTTTGTGCCACTGTGATCTTAAAGTCCCATTAAAGCAGGAGAGGGGTGGGGGTGGGCAGACTTGTCACTTCACAGGGGCGGCTGTGGAGAACGGAGGGATTGACTGTGTGAGTTGGCCTTGAGGGAGCTAAAGCCTTGAAAATCATCAGTCGTACAGTGCGACAAAAGAGAACAGTTTTTTTGAGTTTGTGTGTGTGACAAAGTTGATGAGAGTCCAAGCATGCAAATGTTTATTTGTTTAGTGTGTGTGTTGACTTGACTTTTAAAATTGGGCTGCCACTGCAAGATTTAAATGATAATGGATCTGTTGACCCTGAGAAATGCTGCATTTGCAAGTGTGCAGTTTTGTGACCGTGATGGGGGGGGGGGAGGTAAAGAGGGGAAGCTAGTGAATTCACTGTTTTTGTGTATCATTAGTGCGTGTGTGTGCGTGCATACATGCATGCGTGTGTGTGCTTTCCTGTGCCGGCCTGCTTTGTCCTTCGCTCCTAGTTGAAATGGACTGCGCACACACACACACACACACACACACACACACACACACACACACACACACACACACACACACACGTACTCAACTTTCATTGGAGCAGACAAAGCGCACAGTTAACCAGCTAGCTGCACATCAGCCACAGTAACATTTATGCAAACATATTAGGCATTTGGAAAAGTGTGTTTGACTGCGTCCTTGTGTTAGTTTCTGCTGCTTTTTGTATATTTGTGTGTGTGTGTGTGTGTGGTCACAGTCCAAAGTGTTTTTTCTTTCTCTCTGCGATCTTCACTCGCAGTGTTTCTGTCAATCTGCCAATTTCTCTGGTACATGGTACCCTCTCCTTCTCATCTCTTTCCCTCATTTGGCCTTTTGCTCTCTCTATTTCTTTTTCTCTTGTCTCTTACTTTCCTTTTTCTCCCGTCTGTTTCACCCAGCATGCTTTTCCATATGTTTCTGGATACAGGACAGGCATCTCACTTTGGACTTTCCTCTTTCTTTCTATCTATCTGTGCTGGCTGTACCTTTCTATATTTCCTTTCATCCTTGCCTTTTTACCCCCTCTTTTACTCTTGCTCTTTCCATCCTTTTAGCTCCCTCTCTTTGTTTCTCTCCCTTTCTCTCTCCCCCCCACCATCTATTGTCCTGGTTAATCTGGCCTGCTCTCCGGCTGTGCCCTTGTGTCCAAATGATGCATTAATCCAGGTTACCCCAACCCATTGTTTATGCTGTACACCCCACGCAATGGTGCTCACACACACACACACACACACACACACACACACACACACACACACACACACACACACACACATACACATACATACATATATACACACACGCTTACAAAGCCCTCTTGTGTTGTCACATCATGCAGGCTCAACACATGACCGACAACTGACTGACTGACAGTCAATGAAGCCATAATTTCAATTCAGACAATTTAAATCACAGTGATAAATTCACAGACTGTGTACATGATTTATCTCTCTGGATGTGTGCATCATTGACCTGGGACCCGTGTGTTGCTCGATGCATATATCTGCCTGTTATCACACTGAAATACTTATTGTCTCCAGGCTGCTTCGCCTGCATCCTGTGATCAGCTTCCATACAAATTTGCGTCCAATTATTTGCAGTCTTCTTGATTTGGATTTGAAATGTCTGGTGTGATAAACCTTGATAAAGGTCATGTAGATCAGAGACTCCGGGCTTTTTTGTTTGATCGATCATAAATTCCACCTTGTCTAATATTCTCATTTGGTCCCTGGGGTATTTAGAAATGTATTTAACTTATATCGTTTGCAACAGTGATTAATTTCCCTAGGTGGTAGATCTGAGACTGTGTGTGTGTGTGTGTGTGTGTGTGTGTGTGTGTGTGTGTGTGTGTGTGTGTCTGGCGTGCGTGTGTAAGTCGCTGTGTCCTTGAATGGGCTTACTGCTACAGCTGGAACATCATACGCTCTCCCCTCTCCAACAGTTCTCTCTCACTTTTACGCACACAGACAAATCACACACACACACACACACACACACACACACACACACAAACCTATTCTCCCCCTTTTCTCCCATTTCTACCAGCTTAGCAGAAGATTGGGAAGGCGTGAAATGGAGGACGGCGGTGAAAGAGCGCCACTGAAGCGGCTGGCATTTTTACAGGACAACGTAAATCAGAGTAGTACACGTACCACAAGTTTATCCTGATCCCTTTTTTCTCTTACACATGGAGCAAAGATGGAGGGAAAAAGAGCCAGAAGGGGTTGTTGATCGAACTGTGATGAGACTCTGTTCAATTTGGGGAAAGACAAACATGTTGGGCAGTTCAAAAAGTAGCTTGATTTAGTTAGGAGGAATAAAGCAATTCCTTTTTTCAGCTCTTTGTTGCAACTATTAGATATAATTTTCAAACAGATCTCTATCTTTTATGTTACCAGAACCCAAAGCAAAAGTGTAAGCCCAAAATGAAAACAGCCATGGTCAGCCATGGTTACTAATTAGCGCCTACAGATTTTTTTTTTTTTTTTAACTGGATTCTCTTACACACACTAATCTGCATAAGAACAGCATATTTCTGCTATAATCTATTTTCATCATTGCATTTGGGTTCTACTTGCTCTTTCTCTCGGTTTCCTTAATATTTTCCCCTTTTCCTGTGTCTTTCCATGCCGAGCTGAGGTGCAAAAGACGCCTGAGGCTGGAAGAACACTGTTCTCATTTTCTCTGTCGCTCACACTCTCTTGCTCTCTCTATCACATACACATATATACGCACACATACATATGCACACAGAAGGACACATTCATATGCACACACACTTGCTTCAGGCCCCTTTGTGTTTTAGCTGCAGGTCAATCCTTACGAAACCATGTGAAATAATTTCTCAACGTCATCCTTAACTATCAGTGCGTGGATATGTAGTGCAGTTGGGTCTGACCTAAGAACTTAAGCAAGTCTTGGTGAAATTGAGTCACTTTTTATCCATGATTTCTGTAGTCAGCACAGGGTGCCTCCCTCTTTCTTTCAATTTCTTCCTTTTTTCTTGCTGTTATGAAAGGTATTATAAAAGTGACTGGGCTCTAACAGTGTGATTTCACTGTGTTTTGTGCATGCCGTGGTGAATTTATCATCCCTTTTCTTTCTTGCAAGCACAAGATGTTCCTATGATTCCATTCTGCAAGCGAATCATTTCTTGGGTGTCACTACAAGTTGTGTTTTCTGCTTGAACAAAGATATTGAAAAATCTTCCACTACATCCATTTGTGGATTATTGTCAAATCTGTTCTGTCAGTCTCCATTCCAACCTCTCTCTAGTGCCTCTCCTTCCAGTCTTGCTCTCTTTCCCGCTTCCTCTTATGACACCCTCTGTTTACTTTTGCTGTTATTATCTCAAACCTGCATACCTTATTGCATACCATACATATCCCTTTTTATTCACAGCTCAGTGAAGGGATCAACCAAAATGATACAAGGAAAGGAAAAGGGTTCACGGCCCGTGCGTCCTTCAATAAAGGAAAAGTGAAGGCTAATAATTATATGCTATCCAGAAGCGCCGTTCTTGGTATAGGCTGGCTGTGGCTTGGTTGGGCAGACAGTATGAGCATGAGCAGGAAGGAGAAAGCCCTCTTAGAGCTCTGTTTGAACTTTGACTCTGTAAAATGAACAAATGAAAACTAATAGAGAAGGGTAGCTTTACTTGGAGTCTCTTGGCTTGATGGGTTTTTCCAGTCTCTTGCTTTTCTTTCTTTTATTCTCTAACTGTGCAAGGACCGCTGCAGAGTAGCAAGTGAAACATTTTAAGAGTAAGACATAGCTATTTCTGCCTTGGCTATGCCTAAAAATCAATAGGAATATTCCAGAAAAAAAGCTTTGCTGTGTCTCAGAGTAGCTCTCTAACCCTCTATACCCCAAACCAGTCTTATCTGCCTCTCCCAGCTGGGCCTATGAGCATCAGAAGTGTGGAGTGGTATAAAGCTTGGATAAAAAAAGCTTGTGCATGTGCCGTGTGTGTTTTTAAGAGAGTGGGTGACTGTGTGGGTGCCCAGGTTTTTATGCAGCATATTTGGTAATACTGTATATGCATAGTATATCTGTGTGTGTGGTCATAAACATGTCAGTGGCACTCAGGATTTGAAGGTGTGATGATCTCCCCTAGCTGCTGCTGCGGCAGCTGTCAAAGTCACACATGCCTTGTTTCCAGACCGTGATGCATCGGGTGTGAACCGTGTAGTCTTTGACAGTTCAGAAAGAAGGATGGAGAAGGACAATTTGTTACAGACAAATAAAGGATGGTCAGTGGAGCCTACTCCAGAGGCTTATGCAACAGAGTCTGCCATTCTCTCTCTTCCTAACCTCAGTTTCAGTCTTTCTTGTCTCTTTGCCTCCTATATGAAAAGCATTCTTGCTATATTTTATGTTGTTGCCTGCAAAGTGGGTTTCAAATGGCTCTCAAAGAGAATTGACAGAAATAGAAAAATCCACCAGACGACGTCATATCGCCGATAGCATATACATTACAGACATAATTATGTCAAAAAAGAGCAGGAGTTGTGCTCAGTGTTTGACTAAACAGGCCTTCAAGAGGGAAATGACTCTGGTTTCAACAGAGGTTCCAGAAACCGCACAGCCAATCCTTATGAGGATGAAGCACTTCTTTGATCATTACTTATAAGACAAAATACCTTCTCTCCGTTTTAATTCCTACCCATCTTACCTGGGACTGGAGGCAAGAGCATAGCCAGGGAGGCAGCAGAAGAAAAGGCTGTGCACTTTGAAGTTATTGAAATGAGGGGAGGAACGGTGGGAAATACCAGGGAGAGCTAAGTAAAGAACTTGTTGAGCTGCTGGAGAGGATCACCCAAACTGTCAGCCTCAGCTCTCGTCTCTGACGCATTTTTTTGGACTTGAAAGTGAGAATATTTGATAGATTTGAGCTTTGTTTCTCTGAATAAATATATTGTGCATTTTTCGCCATGTGTCCGATGCATACCTCTATTGAGGAGAAAAAAGCAGCAGTTCTGTGATGGCCATACATTGCCTCAAATGAGACATGTCTGCTTGTGTTAATCTGTGTGCTAACTCAATATGGTATGGTTTATTCAGCAGTCAAGTGTGAAGCTGTCAGAATCCATTGATTCCTTGGATAAGAAATCCCGCAACAGCCATCACCCTGGTAGGCGTGTTGCACTGCTCTTAACCCTTTAGAGACTTGCTGTTCCTGACAGGGTCACACTGATGTCATCTGCAAGCAGGCAGGACCTGACACCAGTGATTAGCATAGAGAAAGCCTCTGAATAGAGCCATGGGCATTGATGATGTTCAGCCTGTCAGGTTGTGGCAGTGTGTGGAAGTTTCTGGAGCTGCATCCTCAAAGGAAAAGGAAAGGGACTTCGGTCAGAGTCAGTCGTAATTGAGGCCTGAGAAAACACAAAGAGCATGAGGGGAGGGAGACATGGGGAATACAAGATTGTGACTGACCTCCAGCTGTCCAACAAAGCAGAATATTCTTTACAGTCAAAATAACAGCGTTGGGTTGGTTCATTCTGTCCGTGCCATTTCTGTTGTGCATATAAATTGGACTTAAGATGAACTCATACCGTGGAGGACGGGGATGTGAACACGGTGCACAGGTGGCCCAGAGAGAGGTGTCTTATTCTTTTCTGTGCAGATGGACCTCATGCAATTTTGAGCAGGTGACACGAATGATACAATTACCATGTCCCAGGGTGCAAGCCAAGACCTATTTCCACCTTAATACAGGAAATAGCATCTTATCATTCCAAAAAAGTTGATTTTTTTTTTGTGAGCGTTGCAAACGTTCTCCCTTTCGCCGGGAATGACGGCAAAGTGGACCAAATGTATTCTGAACTTAAAATTGAATAATAGATGTAATTATTTTATGTATTTAATGCAATCCTTCTTTGTGTCCGCTTTCAGGGACTCAAATTTAGCAACACACACACACACACACACACACACACACACACACACACACACACACACACACACACACAGTATATGACAAATGCTAGAAGTGTAGATTTATTGCACCTCTCCCAGATTGCTTCACAGCTTAATTTGAGTACTAGATCTGATAGGTGTTCTCCGATTACTCTACTACTCCCTGCTTAATCTTAGTGTATGTGTAGGTGTGTGTGTGTGCGCAGTGGCTTGAAGGAATTAGATTTATGCATGAATGTGTGTGTTTACAAAAGACATAAACACACCATACGCAGAGTGTTTTTAATAATCATTATGCAGCATATAGTAATATAGTAATAGCTGCTTTGATGCATATAGGTCTCAGGCAATTTATTGTGACTTAGTGATTCCACTCCAAATATTGGCTCTGGTCTGCATGATGAAATGCTAACACAGTTTTAACCACTCCATTGTTTGATTCTTAGCTGCACTGACAGGTGCACATCACACAGCTTTAGTATGGGGGGCATCAGCAAAATATTCCAGGCTAGATTTGCAGAACCGGAGGGTGCAGCAAATAGTTCATGTGCAATTTACATGGTTAATATGCCGTTGAAAGTGTCACAGGGGCTCTGTGATCAAGCATGTTTGTGCCTATATACATGAAAGTAGGATTGCTGTGGAACGTTAATTAGTCCTGATATGTTTCCCATTTCATCCACAGCTGAACATTCCCTGTTCACAAACCTTAATCAACGTTCATTCATTTTAGCCCATTACAACCCCCCCCCCTGTTCTCTCTCCCTCTCTCTATCTATCTATCTATCTGTCTATCTGTCTATCTGTCTGTCTGTCTCTTTATCTATCGTTCTCTCTCTCTTAACTTGTAGATGTGTTAGCCATTAACCTGCTAATTTACACTGCAATGGGGGAGAGGGGGAGAACACAGAGCCTTGATGCTCTATTTTCTCATGCCTGTCTGTTCTTCCTAATAGCTAAATGTTTTTCTGCAGCTTGTTCATGTAACGCCAGCTTGGAAAGCTCTCACTGACAAAGAGGTTTTAGGATGAAATATAGCAAATTAAGCTTAATCTGCCTTCCTGAGTAAAATAATAGAACTTTAAATGATGGATCATGCAGTTTTCTTTGGGAGCCTACCACCACATTTGCTGTCAAAATGTGTCAAAGTAAAACAGCCCAGGTGTGCACTGATTGGGACTTATTCAAATAGTCTGACAATTGCTTGTTTCAAGCGTGTCTAATCAGAGATGTAATCTGCTGTCAGTATATGTGTGTGAGTGTCTGTGTCTTGGAAAAGATTACATTAAAATTACAATAAATTAAAGGCAGTCATGCTGTTTTGGAAGAGATTGTCTAAATGAAAATGGAAAAAGACAAATTTAACAGGAAAATAACATTTCAGGCTTTTCATAAACAAACTTGCACTGAGACCTTACAGTATATGATAATACGACTTCTGTTAAAGAGGATCTTTGAACATTTGTTTCCATTTTGCTGTCTGACACATCCAATCCAGCCACCATAAATGCTTAATTTGTTTTAAAAATTAAAAGAATATTTTTCTGGGTTGTTTTAATTATCAATAACCAATATTATTAAAGCTATAATGCGTAGTTTCTGTCGCCCCCATGAGCAATTCTAAGTAATGACAACAAAACTGTCGGCGCGTCCACATGATACAAGCCTTCCGTGATCACGCACAGCCCCCCCACCCCTCCTCTACACATTTGCTAGTAGCCAAGGAGGACAGGGAGGATTAAAAAAACATCATAGACTCCGCAGAAGAGGTAATTATCTTCACTCGAGTTTCTGCGTGCGAAATTTTCCGGACGACACAATCTTCTGAACACAGCCATACTGAGAAATACAGAGAGAGTTTTGTGGAGCTGATAGTCTTAATTAGCTTTGTAGCAACTAATTTGACAATGGCTTTAATGTAACGGACGTTCATTAATATCAAAAAGTTACGCAATAAAGCTTTAACAAAATAACTAGAACTAGAACTGCAAGCAGTTATGACGGGGTCCAAGCCTCCCCGGTGCCAGTCCCCCCTGGCGCAAGTCGCGCCTGACGACGCTAAGAGACCACGAAAGCGGAGCCTGCGAAAGGAGAACCCAAAGCACGACGGCGGCGAGGCAAAAAATTTGACTAATTGTGAGCTCCAAAGTGTGTAGTGAAATGCAATGGCAAATTTCCCATTCATTAAAAGGCCAAAACGCTTCTACCTCAATTATAGTGCCCCCTAAAGGGCGATCATCACCAAATCTGGTGTAGAATCGCAGAGTGGCATGTCGAACAACAATCTCAAGTTTTGTGATAGCATTTACTGCGGCAGAGATATTGCCATTGCATTTTTTTTCCCTTTTAAATCCATTGACTTATTTGCCAAAACGTGTCTACGTTCATTATAGTGCCCCCTAACGGCCGATTTTCACCAAATTTGGTACAGAGGCTCGGAGTGCGATGTCGAACAACAATACCAAGTTTTGCTCTGATGCCTATTAATTTGGCCGAGATATGCTAAAGTTCGTGTTTTGTGGCTAACTACGAAAATTTGTTTGATTGTAAATTGCGAACAGTTTAACGTAGCAAAATTCTTTTGATAACTTTTGGTCAGGTCCATCTGTAGATGCTACGTACCATGTTTCGTGCCAATAGGTCCCACGGCCTAGGAGGAGATATAAAAAGTTGGTTTGGCGCATTGCACAATATTGCGAAAAAAACTTCTTAGCGGGAATGGGTGGGGACTATATAAACAGATTCAGCTCGATTCAAGGAATACGTGGATGTAAGGTTTTCTAATGTGCGATGTGGAATGTGGGAGTTATAGGCAAAAACACGTTTTGTCATTATAGCGCCACCTAGTGGTCCATGTGTGTAATTTTTGGTATGTGAGGGCCATGAACCACTGTACATCTACACTGTAAATTTGAAGTTGCTCACATTAGTGTAGGTGGTGAATCCAAACCTGGGTCCCATAGGCCACGCCCACTTTGATCAATCAGTACCACACTGTAGGCGTGGCCTCAGGAGTGGGCCTAGATGGTACCCTCAAAATTTTGTAAAAATCAGATGAACCGTTCATGAGATATAAACTTTTTGTACTTGTAGCGCCCCCTAGTGGCCAAATTTCGTAAAATTGGTTGGGGAGCCTCAGAGTGTCATGCCAAACAAGGATCTAAAGTTTTGCGTTGATAGCTTTTTTTTGGCCGAGAAATGGCAAAGTTTGTGTTTTCGTAGCTAGCTATGCAAATTTGTTTGTGCGTAATTTGCGCAATTTTTATCCGATAACAATTCTTTTGATAACTTTTTGTCAGGTCGGTCTGAAGATGCTACCTACCATGTTTTGTGCAGATCGGTCTCACGGTCTAGGAGGAGTTAGTAGTTTAAAGTAGGTTTATGATAAATCACGATTTTTCACGCATAAAAGTCTAGGCGGAAATGGATGTGGCCTATATCAGGAGATTCAGCTGAATTCAGGCAATGCGTGAATATGTTCATTTTTAATATACAATGTACGGTTCGGGAATTATAAGGCCAAACACGTTTTTTTTTTCTGCTATAGAGCCACTTAGTGGTGGAAGTGTCTGAGTTTTTGTTTCCGAGGTCTGTGCAGGGTTCTGGACCAGTCCTGAAAACAGTACCCCCCCACTATGTATGGTTTAGGCTGTAGTATGAGTTTTATGCAGAGAAAAATAATAATCCTTGGGAAATTAATAGGGTTCCACAGCCCTGCTGTGCGAAGGTTCTTCCAGACGCGGGCTTGGACCCCTAATTAAAACAACCACCCAGTGATAGTATTATACTATTTTGGTTGGATATTAAAATTGCTGTAAAATAATTTGCTCCCTTATTCACAGGCAGAAAGTAGGCCATTGTGCTCCTATACAGTAGATGTAATTGTTACATTGCGCCATCCCACACACACACACACACACACACACACACACACACACACACACACACACACACACACACACACACACACACACACACACATACACTGCTGTCCCAGTCATTTTCAAGGTCACGGTTCTCCAATCCTCTCTGTTTGTCCCCATTTATCCCGTGTATAATGGGAAGTGCTGACTGGTTTAGGACATACATTTTACACCCCTGCCACTCTGCCCGTTCAGGCTTTTGTAAGTACCATACATGGTTACATGCAGGCTTTTGTGTTCAAAGTTCTATATATTGATTGTTGTCCAGCTATATAATCAGTCCTATTCCACATAAAACAGTAATATGAAAGACTAAATACATCAATACCTTTTTTTTGCTTTAATTGAAACCATACGTTGTACACTGAAAGCATACTAGTGCAAAATAGGTGTTAGGGAGAACTTAGAGGTCAATAGTAGTAGTGGATGTAATTGTGTTTTACCTCCTCTTTCCTTTTAGCTGTGTGCAGCTGTGTAAGGATGCCCCCCAGGGAGGAAAGAAAGAAATTAAAAATGGGTAAGGGCAGAGAGCCTGACAGACACATTTATATTTATTTTGCCTTCTTAGACTCAAACTGTGTGTGTGTGTGCGTGTTGGTGTGTGTCGGGCAAATATAGGGTTAACGACTCCCAATGCCTGCGGTCTATAGCTGCCGTAACCCTGCCAGTTAGTGAGGCCAGGTAATTACCTGACAGGTCTGGAGGGCAATGTGTGTGTATGTGCTGGATGCGCTTGGGTGTACAGTAAGTGTGCACAGATAAGTGTAAATGTGTATGTATTCTTGCATTGCAGGTTTGTGTTTGCATGTGTTTATATGTACATGTGAAGGTGTGCACATGCATTTTGTGTGTGTGTGTGTGTGTGTTTGCAGGTTATTTGGGGGGGCTGGGAGAGATAGGAGATTGAATGGAGAGCGGCAGCATTTCTCATCCAATTCAATTAGATAGGTTATATTGACGTGTGCAGAGGACCACCTGCTTGCGTATGCAAAGCACACAGCAAGGGGCTTCACTTGACAGCTACACCCAAATGCACCCCTCCCCTAAGATCAGCACATATTGTGGTTAGATACTGTTCACATCCCCCAATAACACATCCCCCAATAACATACATCACTCCCTCTCTCAGGCATTTTTCACTCTTTTGTGTCTACTATTTGTCAATTGACATATTATGCAACCACTTTTAGACAGTAGACAGATTTTTGTGTTTTTCAGTTTTTCAGTGTTAATGCATTCATCTCATCTTCCTGTAAAGCAAACCAGGCTTCCATAGTAGCATATTTTGTTACAGACATAAAGTGATGAGACTCATAGGGATAGAAGATAAAGAGTTTTGTTTCCATGATCACATACATTTTCTTAAAACCCTCTCTACTTATCGCTCCCCAGGCCATTTATTTCTTCTCCATGCCTCAAACCCATCTAATTATTTACCACTTCTATGCATCCACTGTCCATTCTGTGTTTCTGTAGTGTGTGTGTGTGTGTGTGTGTGTGTGTGTGTGTGTGTACACACCCCAATATGTATGTGCTTGTGTGATTTAAGCTACTCAGCTCCCGTCATGGTTCCACCGCTGAGGTGGGATTTATCTAATGTGTGTTCAAAACGAAGCGTCTAGCACAACATATTACAACCCCTTAATCCACAGTGGGTTATACAGAGGAAGAGTGGAAGAAGAGAAACATTGAGGACAGAGAGGACAAGATTAAAGGTGCAGGAACAAAGGCAAGGAGCAGGAGGAAGAGGAGGAGAAAGAGCATAGAAAGTTGGAAGATTAGGACAGCATCCGAGAGAATGACTACAGAAGTTAAAACCGGATTACACGTTGTGTATAGATTTAGTTATCAGAGACTCAGAGACATTACTGTGGTAATGCTACTGCAGACAAGGAAAAGTCTATGAAATGTGGAACGTTTTAATGCAGTACCTGGAAAACTTTGAATCTGCTTCTTTTTTTTAATGATAGTGCAGCAATAAAAACATATTTTGCTAGTTAAGGATCATTTGAGCAGATTTCTAAAATGATGACTCGTATAATCCACTGCATTTAATAATCCTATGTTACTGTATATTCAATCCAGGTGTAAAAAAAGAGATAACTGCGCACTCATTTGACCTGTGTCACAGTAGCGAGCTTGTCTTCATATGAACATGTGCATGTTTATAGCAAAGGTTCTTGTTCATTTTCAAATAATTCGTGTTCTGGGGGCTGAAAACCAGTTGTTACTTATACAGGCCACATTACATCATGTTGGATGTGGGAGCCTGAAATAATTCTCTGACCTCGATGCACAAAACAGGAGTGACAGATAATGTTGCGGACAAGTAATAGAGGAGTTTATCAGCTGTTCTCTTGGACAGGAAGTGTAGAGTTTAAGTGCACCTGTTGTTTTTTTTTGTCCATAATATTTTATCAGATATTTATGCTACTTGGCAGAAATTGAGCAATTGTTATGTCATTGGATGTAAATAATGTGTTCAAGTGTTGAAGAATTGTCCAGAATATGAGCGTAATCTTTTTTTGGGGAGACTGGGCTGGTATTTTTCCTCAACCCTGGTTTCCACTCCTGCTGCCCCATCCCCCAACCTTTCCTCCCCCAACCCTCCCCCCTCTTCATCCTATCCTCTTTTCTGCCTGTTGAGTTCTTGAGAAAGATATCTCTACTGACCACACATCATGCTTTAATCTCATTCATGCTCCCTTTTTCATAGCAGCTTCTGAGTTGGCAGTCACTGGTCTGGAGTATTTGCAGTACTTGTGGAATTCCTCCTCAGCTTGAACTTTTTTCAGTTTTAATTCTGTGTTTGTGCACAACCTTTAGTCCCATGTTCACAATAAGGGAAACTAATTTAAAAGGTTTCTGAGTTTAATCTTTTAAGCTACACCTCTTCTACATAATACCTCTCCTGTGATTGCCTGTAAGGGGCTATTTAAGACGCTTGTTTCTGGGACTTAGACATTTCATAATCACTCTATGATCTTGTGATGGGCTTAGGCTTCTTTCATTCAGTGTGGCTCTGGCAGGGTGGAGCAGCAGGTTTCATATTAATGTTTAGTATCAAGCACACAAGGGGTCTTAAATATATCGGAATGTAAATCTTCTAAAATAATTTCTTTCTAAATAATATTACTGCAAGTAGGTCTTGGTGATATGGCTGAAGTATTTTACCAGTATCAATGTATTATAATGGAAATTATTTGCAATATTCCATTTAAAGTATACTTTAATTTAAGTTTGCTAAATGATAATAGATGATAGACACTATTAAATCAGCCAAAATGTTCATATACAAATTATTTAGTTGGTTTTCAGTTACAGTTTGTCATTAATTTGGATTGTATAATTTGAAAAACAACGACATGAAATGATTGTATTTTCAAAATATGTTTCCAGCTAAATGTTGTATTGGCGTTCTTATTCGCTTTCTTGCCAAGAGAAAGATGAGACGATTGATACCACTCTCAAATCTGTATGGTCCCCAAAATTTTGAACTATTCCTTTTAAGTTTCAGTTTCCAAAAAATTCAATCTTATTATGGAGACATTTCATCTGTTAACTGTGGAGTTGTGGGTTGTTGATGACTGTAAATGCAATGCTTAATCGTTGGGGGAATGTTTAAGCTTACTGCTTTCGGTAGGGATGGGAGGTTAGCTTGCTGCAAAATGACTCACATCACATCCTGTAATAAATGTGTAGTCTTGCATTGCCAGACCTTCCTCCACAGCGCTGAGGAGGAGGGTCTGGCTAGTCGACACAACATTCTGGGATGGGAGAAAAACGTGCTCTGGTTTATTGGCATTTCTTTCAACCAATCACAATCATTTTGGATGGCGCTAAGCACCGGACACAATGACGGTGCCTCTGCAATATAGCCTCGGGAAGGAACTTGTTTTGGTGGAACATGTGTACGTTCAAAAGTTGTTTTAGTGATGCAACAGAAAACTCAGATTGGACAGACAGTCTAGCTAGCTGTCTCGATTTACCCTGCCAAAATCGAAGGGAGTTTAGAATGCGAACACAAGGAAAGCAGAAGGTGACGGACATCTGGCCTAAAAAGAGAGACATCCGGCGGAATTACCGGCGGCATGTGAACAACCCTGGAAGTAGAACGTCGTCGCTATGGACTAGAAAATGTGTGGCTGGAGCTGAGGCAAAGGGAGAAAATGAAAATGGGCTTTTATTTTTGTGAAAAAAAGACAGGGGATCTAATCCAGAGCTATATTTCCCCTTCTCTCTCATTGCTGCTTCCCCAGACAGATTACTGGGCTTTGAAGACGCCCTCTGCAGAGGCAGATTTTTAAAATGGGGGCTATTGGATGGGATGGAGGGGGGTTGGGGTGGAGAGGGGATGGGATATAACTCAGAGAGGAAGATTAGTATTGCTTGTGTGTGTGTGTGTGCGTGTGTGTGTGCGTGCGTGCATGCATGTGTAGAGAGAGAGGGGCTGTCAGAGAGAGAGTGACAGAAAGAATAGTTTGAGTCTTTATCAGTGTATGTTTGTGCACTGTATGTTTCCATGTGCAGGTATTTATTCAAAGTGATAAACGTTTGAAAGATATGACAGTCTCCACCGCTCTCACCAATCTCCTCATTTCTCTTCACCGTTCCTACCGTTCAGTCTCCCCCTGCTTCTTCCCTCCTTTCCTCCCGCTCCATTCCCCTGTGACGTATGTATAGTTATAATCCACTCAGACATGTTCTGATGTTTTTTTTTGCTTTTTGTTGAGTGTTGGCACTCACCCACACACTCTCTTTCACTCCCTCTCTCTAAATCCTTCCCTCTGTCTATTTCTACTTTCCCCAGAGAGAAAAAGAGAGAGCGCTACTGTATGGTCTGGTGTTTCTGGGGCAGCCATTATGTGAATCTGCTGTTTGTTTGTTTGTTTGTTTGTTTGTTTGTCTGTCGTTTTTTGTTTGTTCATCAGTGTATCTAGTGAAGATGGCATGATACTGTTTATCTGTGTGTTTTTGCTGGTATGTGCACATCCATCTGAGTACATGTATTTAGTCAGATGGAGAGTAAATATTGTATCTCTGTGTAGTATGTTCTTGTATGGCTGTGTTTCTTTGCATGTGAGAGTTGGGTGTGTCTGCTGGGTGCTGTGTGCTCCACGGTGAGGGCTCCTTGTTCACTGCAGGCCAGTGTGTCTCTCATCTCAGGATGAGCGAGTGTGTTTGTGCATACATACATACAGTATAGTAGTGTGTTTTGCCTGCCAGATAAATCTAAAAGTCAAGGATCTGGAGGCCAGTGTTGAAGGAATACATTTAATACATTTAACTGATAAACCAACCACATCATCCACATGTGTTCCAGTGATCAATCCTAACAGAGTTTATATGTTTATCGGTGTTTTAAGCCCCCAACGTCTCTACGGATTAGGCAATGGTTAAGGTTAGGGTTAGGTGCCTTGGTCGCAATGGTCGCAGCGCACCTGGAAGGAGACGTTGGGGGCTTAAAACACCATTGAGCACTTTATACTCAGTGCCTGAATTAGACCAAAAAAGTTGCCAGTACCATTATACAGCAGTTCATGACATGATCATTGCATGTGTCTTAGATATATTTAATTAAATCTCACAGTCGAATCGTTGTGTCTGAAAATGTGGTTATCAAGGATCATTTCATTGGTCCTATATGGGGACACTGAATGTCTGATTTTACATGAAATTGCATGTTTTTTTCCCAGTAAATCATGATATATAGCCTATTTTAGTATAAATATCAGCCTATAAACAATACTTTTAATAACAATTAAAAGGAAGGATACTCATCTGTCGCTATGCTCTTAAAGAAGCATGGCAGTGGAGAAATCCACATGACACAGATACAGGAAATTACTCTGAGATGGGGTGTCTCGGTTCTAAACCATCTCTGACAATAGTAAACGGCGAGTTCAGCGTCACATGCGTAACCGGAAGTAAAATAACTGATTTTAACCCAAGCCACTTAGTTTTGGTGCCTAAATGCAACCAAATGCCACCTTTTCACAACCTTAACGATGTGTTTAAAACCGCGACCATTACGTTCTCTGGAAAACGCTCCTGTGGGTCGTATTAAGGGGTAGGAATAAACAACCTATATCTACTTATGGTTTGGAGGTATTCTCTGTTTTCATGTTTAATGTTTTTCAAGCCTCTGCAGCCATTTATGTCTCTTTGGATGCAAGTTAGTCTGATTTAGCCTACAGTCACACACTAGATTAGACATGTGGCGTCAGCGCTTGCGTTGTGTATGTGTCCCATTGCAAATGTTTTCCTTTCATTGCAGTCTGATCTATGACTACAAATGAATGGATTAGCAGATTCCGGTCACACTCTCCATTCCTGTCATTTTCTGTTCCGTTCTTGTTGCTTATCCATTCATTGTTGCTGAATAAAATCTAAACACCAATGTATGCCTCACTGAGTGAGCCATTCCTCCCAGGCGTGTGAATACCCACAATGCAACACTCTGCGTTGCTAATCCTTTTGGCTGCTGACGAATCACCAACAGTCTGCAGTATGCGTCACTGGCGAGGCTAAATACTTAACTACACCTTAAGCTTGTCAGATATGAATGAGCGGGAGGACACAGAATGAAGCTGGGCCTATATTTGTGGCTTTTTGTTAAGTGAGCAGGAGTGTGTGTCTGTGTGTGCCTTTGTGTGTCTCTGCAGTATGTTAGTATCAGGGACTGTGCGGGTGTTGTTTGAGGGGCGAACCTCCCCTCTCCTCCAGTGAAGTTGAATTAGCAGAGCTTATGGAATGATTTCATGTTAATGCTGTCAAATACAGTTTCTTAATCTGCCGTGATTCCCTGTGCAGCATGGTCTTACTGCTTAAGAATACCCTGATTACTCTTCTATCGCATACATTAACTTTTACTGCCCTCCGAAACCAGGAGTGGAGAGAGAGGTTTGGGAGAGCTGGACAGAACCAAAGAAAAAGGAAGTAAGACAAAATAAGAGTGAATGATGTTTTACAGAGGGACTGCTCCTTCCAAAACCATCAATTAACTGATAACTAATTGACTGTGACTTGTTCTTCCCATAGTGATAAACACTACAGTACAAAGTTATCTGCCTTTCAGTTCAAAACTACAACTACACCCCAGTAAGCAGCCAGGCATTAAGATTCTCATTTAAAAACAAACAGAGCATAAATGCTACACATGAAAAAAGAAATAATTTACCTCCATTAACTTGGTAACATGGGTAAGGTGGTGGTGGTGGGGTGGTGGGTGAAGAACAAGAAAACGAGGGGCAGAGGCGAAGGAGGGGATTCAGGGCCCAGGATTTAATTTCCGCTTTGCACTGTGAGATAAGTCAAGCTTAATGAGCTGACAGAGAGAGATGGAGGGAGCAGGGGAGCTATGAGAGCCGGGGCACAGAGAACAGTGTAGTAAAGAGGAGGAGAGAGGAAGGGCAGGAAGGGAGGAGGAGGGTAAGCGATTGTAGAAAAAGGGTATCCTGCAGATCCTGTCAGGCTAGACACATGAAGAGAGGAGAGCAGCAGAGGGAAAAGTGATGAAGGAGAGAGGGATAAAAGTCTTCTGTCAGGGAGCCGTGTGTGTGTGTGTGTGTGTGTGTGTGTGTGTGTGTGTGTGTGATCCAGAATTGTCATTATGTGATAAATCCAAAGTATAGATAGCCATATTCGCAAAGTCCTCCAAGGTGTTGATCGCTTTAAACGTTTGCTTGTCTCCCGTCCATAGAGACTCTCAGATGAATCCTAGTGATTCCTGCTATGCTGACAGTAGCTACTTTTGCTTTGTCTTTTTTCTTGTGTTTGTCTGCTTGCTTCTGTTCTTAGGGGATTCTATACTTAATACAGATTATTTTTCATCCCGTAGTAGTCTCCTGCTTGTAGTATTAATCAGAATCATATACAAATATTACATTTGAGAGAAGGTTTCGAGAAATGTAAAGTGTGAAATAAACAACAAGCACACCAACTGACTTGGGACACTGTGTTTCTTTTATGAATCTGTCTGATCCAATTTTGCGATCATAACTTTTCTGTATTTTAAGGCAGGATGTTGAGGGAGAAAATTGTAACCGATATGAAATCAACAGGTAAAGACTTGGCGAGAGGTTAACGACTGCAGGGAATGAGAGAACAGTACTATGAGGGAACAGTACTAGCTTGAAAGTGGGTAAAAGGTCACACATGGAGACTTAAAAGAGCTGTCCGGTGCTGTTTGCATAAGCCGGCACTAGGAGCTCTCCGTGGTGCTGAAGAAAGCATGAGCTCTCTTTGCTTCCACTCACTATCCTGCCCTTCTTTAAGACAATTCCTGAGCTGTATTGACCTCGCTTCACATTATTTCAAGGTGCCAATAAATCCTCCCTTTATTAGACCTCTTGTATTGATCCATTTTTTCCTCTCCTCAGATCTCTAACTCTCTCTGCCCATTGCTGCTTAATCCCTGCTATTTTTTTCCCTCCTGCTTTCTCCTTCATTCAGAGGGAAATGTCAAGCTCTATCTCTGTTGCGAGTCTGTGAGCTCTGGAGAGGGAGGCAGGCACGGTCCAAGGCAAGGGGGGGGGGGGGGGGCATGGCCATGAGCCCTTCTCTGGGGCTCAAAGTGAGAGATTTGCCTAAATGCCAGCAAGGCTTTGATAGTGGCATTGACAGGATTGAAAATTATATTTACATTCTCGCTATTATGGCCTCATCACGATCAGCCAGAGATACAGCTAATTATTGCTGGGCCAACAGTGTCCATGTTTGCACATTAATGCTGGGTGTCTCTTTGAACGCACACATTTGTGAATAAATGCTTTCCTTTGTATTGCTTGATACTGATATGATGTCACATGCACACAGGCACACATCTGAAAATGCTAAACAGGTGGGAGATAAGCTTGAGTGATTTGCTGTGCGGCAGTGAGCATACGTGTGTGTGCACCTGTGATAATGTTCCCCTGAGATGTGACTCCCGATGTGTGATGATTTGAGGATTTGTGTGTGTGTGTGTGTGTGTGTGTGTGTGTGTGTGTTTGAGAGAAGGTGTGGATGTGATGTTAATCAGGCTGTCACGCTAAGACAGAGTCCTGGAGGGAAAAGCCTGTTGTGTCTGGAGTTCTCCACAGGACACCCCTTCACCAACATACACACACACACACACACACACACACACACACACACACACACACACACACACACAGGCACACAGGCACACAGATATATATACACACACACACACAGTTGTTTTCTCTTTGTTTTCCCTTTTTCTCCCTGAGTCTGTGTGCTGAGCTGACATATGAGATTGAGGCCTTATAGTACACAGAACCTTTGGTCATGAACGTTAACCCCAAGTATCATAATTGGGTCTTTCTGTACAGTAAGGCTGTTGGTTGGTCGGTCCACCACTTTGGTCTAGACTGAAGTAGCACAACAACTATTGGATGGATTGCCATGACATTTTGTACAGACCTAAATGATCCCCAGAATATGAATCCTATTGACTTTGGTGAGCCTGTGACTTTTCTCTAGTGCCATTATGAGGTTGACGTTTGTGTTTTTGAGTCACTGCTGTGTCTAAGTACAGTCTCACAGAGCCGTTAGCATGGGTGTAGACTTGTAGTCTTGTTATACAGTCCCCATGTACAGTTCAAATGTTATCTTGTTGCCAAGAACACACTGGCCATTGTAATTTACAGTAAACATGGTCACTTGCAATGAGCACAGGTCAAAATACACTGTAATGAAAGTGAGGAGAAAAATGGGGAGAAACACTGAGTTGCTGATTATACCCTAGAGTCCTTCTAAGTAGGTAAATGGTAGAGTAATGCTTAAACTACATAATAGTTACACTGCAAGTGGTATTTAATTTTTTGTTATTGATTTATTTAATTAGATTTTTAACACATTGATTTAAAATACTGATAACATCTCAGATTATTTAAAGGTAAACCAAAAACAACCAGTCCTGCAGTATGTAAGTATAAGAAATGAGTGTAGTGAAGGAAATATGAAAATAAGAAAAATAAAGCAAGTGAGAAAAAAGAGGAAGAGGAGGAGCATGGGTGTCACGCTACAGGGGAGTAACGGCTTCTTTCACCACCTACTCTCACACGTACCACAGCTGTTTGTGATTTCAGGCTGTGCACATCTGTACACACACACACACACACACACGCACACATGCACACACACATACACGCACACACACACACACACACACACACACACACACACACACACACACACACACACACACACACTCACACAGCAGAACACAGCCACACAGCCCAGAAGGACTTTGTCACACACGCTGTTTCACATGTTCTAACTGGAAAAGCCCCTCACACACTAACGCTCCTTCTAACACTTGCACATCATACATTTTTCTTCATGACCCTCGCAACATGTACACAGCCTCTCACACACACTGACTTCCAGCCTGTAATTTGTCTTCCGTCATCTATTAAGCAGGTGGACGTAGCAAACGTGAGAGACAGCTAACGGCGAATGAGAGAGAGGAAGTCCTATAGAGACATCGTTTGTTGTCGGTAGCTGCAGGATAGAAAAGTATGATGCAGAAAGACGATATCAATAGAATCTCTTTGTGCAGTAACCTCAGCATGTTTTCCTTCTTTTACTCGGTGTGGCCCCTTTTGTAAAAGCGAGTGGTAACAGACAGCGTTCCCTAAGGCTCTAAAGGGCAGCGAACTCTCGGCATTTGCATTATTAGATGTCCGCTTGTATCTGCTTTACAGCTGTCAAGGTTACGCTGTAGAGGGTAGACACTGGCATTTCTGACTGTCCAGTTAGCCTCAACCTCAAATCTTTTTTTCTCTGTTGCTGCATCTCCATATGCAGCATCCTGTTGGGCAAAGAAATATCAGATCAATTACTAAAGTAAGAACATTTACCTTTTTGCTTTGAAGAAGTCAAAGTAAGCACAAAAAAGCAACACTGACATCATCATCCTCAAAGCAACTACCGGGACCTATTCTCACTCTGCAGAGCAGTGCATGGTGGAAGAAGGTCACCCTGTTCTGAGAATCAGCTGCTTCATTTCCCAGAGTGCTGCTTAAGTGACTGCTGCAGTCAGCTGTGCGTGTGGATGTGAGTGTTAGAAGTAGAGTGTGTGATGTCAGGGCCCTAAGTGGACAGCCTTTTTTTAAACTGCTGTTAATCACACCTCATCTATAACAGAATAACAGTGCTCAGGCCTTTACTCTACTCTTCACCTCCTTCGTTTAACACTTCAGGCAGCTCTTTGTCTGTTTCTCTATTAGGCCTTCATTACTCAGTTCCTTGTTTTTGTCCTCCACAATCACATGAATCAATGATGGATCTCTCTGCATTCTGCTCTCTCACTTCCTGGTATACCTCAACAGGTGATGCTTTACGTCCCCTACCTGAATCCCCCTAACCTCTAAATTAGTTTATAAATTCCCCTTAATCTTGAGGGACTTGCATGTTTGTCTTTTTAGCAACACTTAATGTAGGCTTTCAGAGTTGTCTTTCCCTTTCTCTTTCTCTCCAAACACTAGCTCAGACAAACAAACACAACCACACAAAGCACACCGTTCACACTGAAGACACTGTACTAGTCATAAGGGACTACTACGTGTTAACTTGACAGGCTTGTAGAGCAGCTGCCCATACACCATATGGCACTGGGACATAGACGAACACAGATATATAGAAGGAGATTTGGTAATAGTGAGCGGGAAAGTGAATGTAGGACTCAATAATTTCATTATAGCACAGTGAGTCTCTCACAGCAATGGGCAGCAGCACAAGTAAAGCTGATAAAATGTGATGGCTGACCTTCTCAACAGTTAGTGCAGTTTAGATGCACATTCATCCACATGCAGTTAATACGCCCACAGTCCCTGAATAGCTACATGCACAAATTTAATTTCTCGCATGCACTCATTTGTAAGGAAATAGACATTGTCTGCTATTGATATCACGAAAGGTCACTGCAGCGTCTTGTCTCAGAATAGTTTTCAGATGTTCTTTTTTCATCTTCTTTTTTAACAAAGTTGTGTGTACTTCAACTCCACACTTTCTGTGAACTTCACCACCCCCCTCCTCCTCCTCCACCCCCAGCCCCCCGGCTTTTCTTCAGTGCCAGATGGTGCAGCCCATCACTGTTAACAGGCAGAGAGGGAAAGAAGGAAAGAATAGTGAGATGGGGATAGTCGGGCAGGCAGTCCATGTATTATTAATTGTGAGTAATAGAGGCTTGTATGGCTGTATACATTATTGAGGCTAGGTCCTTCCGAGGGCAGTTAAGCTGAAGTGGCGCTTGGCTTAATGGATTGGGACAAAGTCAGCCTGAGAGCACATTTACCAAGTACCTGGTGTAAAGTTAACACCTGGTTATACGATGCTTCAGATGAGCATACTTCTGAAACTTTAAATTACATCACGCCAGTTCCAGTACACTGACTACAGTTAAAAATAGGGAATTTAACATATTGTGAATTGTTTGTTATTGCATTAAACTCTTGATGTCATTGGGCTTGGTGTATAGAGTATACTTTCAATCAATATGTTTTACAATAAAGATGGATCAAATGACAATGTGTAATATAAAAGTGGTGATCCCATAGGAAATTATCATCAGACTCCTTTCAGCTCTTTGAATGTGCATTTTAGTGTCTGTCAGCTCATTGTTTTAGTTTTCCGGCCTGCAAATTTACTGTTTGAGTCAGTCTCACTGTTTTCAGCAAAAATCTCCAGAAAGCCACTGTACACTACCTGCTTAGCACCAAACGGCAAACAGACACATTTATTGACTAGCAGGTGAACATAGTGGAGCATTTATCAGCTAAAGTCTGACAAATGGAAACACGACTCCAAATGAATGTAATGTTGCATATGCTGGATGCATACATTGGCAACTATTTGCCAACACTTTCACCAGACCAACTTCAAGGTACTGATATGTCAATGTTGTGTTTTCAGCTTGTTCCACTGCCCCCATAAAATAATGCTTAAGGCTATGTGATCATTTTGTGTTACAAGTAGTTTTCTCACAACTTGCTTTATGTGTGTCTCTCTGTGTGTCTCTCTTTTGGGAGATGATGTGCCCTGATAGAAAATTGGTCCCACAAATTTTTCTAGTAAAAAGTATGGAACATGGATGTATTATGCGGACTGGCTACATCATTCAAAGCGGAGCCCCGTTCATTCCTATGAGAGTTGCTTAGTGGCGCATGAAGCCAAAAATTACCCAGTGATCGGCACTACTTCCGCATTGTGCGGCCCATAGAGCAGGCCCACTAGAGACCTCCGCCCGCCAAGCCGGCTGCTTCCGGTTTAGCGCTCCACCAACTTCATTAAGTGATTTAATCGTGCAGCTCTTCTAGACTTTCCAAATGTTATTAAACCAAATGGAGCAAATTCTGATAATGAAACAAGTAATTTCGCGGGGGTTGTGATGCTCAAAAAAATGTATCCACTGATTTACAGACTTATCTTTCGCCATGTAAGTCTATGGGGAAAAAGTCTTTTTTGGCCAGAGGGCATCACGTGACAACCCGGGAGTTGCAATTTTACCATTTGGCCACATTGTTCAATTTGCTTCAAAGCGCGGTGCACTTCCTGCGGGCCTGGTATGAAGCCTCAGGAATTTTTAATAAAGTACAGATTAGAATTACACAATTATACATTTGTACAATAAACTATTATTCAGAATCTAATCAAAGAATAAGTCAATGGATATAAAGAATCTGAACTTCGATTCTGCCAATTTGAGTACTCTTTGGCACTCACAGAAAGGACTGAGGTTTGATACCCAGCACTGAGACTGAATCACAGCACACTTGTGTGTCTGTGAGCTCAGCATGATCCCTATTCATATTCTGCTGCGCCTGACAGCACACAAACACCTACATCAAGTATGCATTTAGGGCTGTGCATTTTGTTTGGATGAACTGTTTACATAAGACTTGGCGAACTGTTGAGCTGTAACACTAGCATGTCATATTTACTCTCTGATACAATCTGTCTGCCATTTATAGTGTGTGGTCTTAATATTGCTGCAGATATCTGCCTACCTTTCACAGTAGAGATCTAATCTCATATTATTAGTATTGTTTTCTGGCCTGCATTAGCATGCAGCGTCGGCTTTCCTCCTGCTTAATGTGTAGGTGTATAAAACATGACACTGATACAGAGAATCTGATAGGAGGGCTGTTGAGAATTTTAATGCGTTTGCTGTTGCTTACGCAATCTTATACTGTATCGGTTGACTGGCACGCACGCATGCATGCACGCACGCACGCATGCACGCACACAGTGCTTTTGGACTGTGCAGCTTGAAGAAGTGTGAATGTTGGTTTGAGAGGGAGGAGTTGGGGGTGATCCTCTCAGCTCGGTGGCAGGTCCTGTCATTGGAAAGAACAGTATCACTCTGCATTTACATTGATCCTTATTAGGCCTGGAGATTAAACCCTTTGCAAGTGTGAGCTAGCTACGGCTGCAGCGCCTTGGTGTTTTACCACTCATACATACAGTAGGTCCAAACACACACACACACACACACACACACACACACACACACACACACACACACACACACACACACACACCATCTCAGTCACTCAACGCTTTTGCAGTCATGCTTCAGCGTTAATCTAGGACACATGAGACATTTCTCTGTCTGAACCTTTTTCCAGGTGGTTTTTGTAATTCACACTTTCACAGCAAGTCAGTGTTTCTTGTGATATATTTCGCTTGCAGGAATTCGAGCTCATGCAATTCAGTTTGTAGAATAATTATTATTTTTTTAATCAGCAAAAGCTCCCTTTTAGAATTTTTTGTTTTTCAAATGAAAGCATCTGTTTGGATTTTTAACTTGAATACAGAAATTGTGTTTTTTATTTGTTACTTGATGATGGAGGATGATAATTTATTTATTAACTTTCTTTTATTGCTTGACCTCAGCCACCAATCACAACCCTCCATCCTTTCAGAGAGGAGGAGGCATGTGCAGCTGAGTATGATGGGATGGATGGAGGTCTCCAGGGTAACAGGACAGGTCATGCAGTGTTGTCATGTTGTACAGTTTCCAATTATATTATGGGCTGTTTGTTTCCTAACCCTGTGATGGGGTGTCACCCTGGCAACTAGCCAGTGATGCAGAGCACAAGACCGCAAAATCCAGTGTGTGTGTGTGTGTGTGTGTGTGAGATCCAGAATTGTCATTATGTGATAAATCCAAAGTGTAGATAGCCTTATTCACACAGTCCTCAGCAAGGTGTTGATCACTTTAAACGTTTGCTTTTCTCCCATCCACAGAGACTCTCAGATGTGTACTTGTGTTTGCACAAGAGTCACACATAAGACCTACATGAGAGCAAAGAATAGTGAATGTGGAGAAAAGGAACAAATACACTTACATACACACAGCCTCAAGCACAAACATTCTTACCCTCACAAATTTCCATATCCATTAACATTCCTGTGCACTCTGCGACATAAGAGGTCTACGTATATACCTTCTACATCAGCTAATTTTGTCTGTAATGCTCCACTGAATATGGATGGACCTGCTTGTGCTCTTAAAGCAGAGGAGATATGCCCATAAATGCAAATAAATGTGTGTTTTTAAATGTACATGTCACCACCATTACTTGTTATCTTTATAGGTTTTATACACTATTTTAAGAGACTGAAATCAGGGATCTGGAGAGAGAGAAAGAGGTAGACTGACAGAGAAAGACAGAGAGCGAATATCATTAGCAGGGCGTCTCACGTTGTGTATTCTACCGAGAGCGGAGAGATAGGAATCGGGGTGTGTTTCTGTTCTGACATGGACGAAGAGCCGCAGAGCACAGACCAGAGCACCGATAGGAAGAGGGAGGGGAAGTCATGAGGGGATGGAAAAAGAGGGAGCAAGGCAAAGAAGAGTGTTGGAGAGATACAGATCAGGACCTGGAAGCTGTTCTCCTGTGTCCTGTCATAGATGAGAGGCGAGGTGATAAGGAAAAAGAGGAAAGGACAGAGAGAGGAAATGGAGGGGTGAAGAAAGGGCAACACTAAGGAATTTTACTACTAGTTCTCAAGTGGAGCAGTGGGTGAAGGGATCAGTACGAGTGAAAAATGTCAGAGTCACCACAGTATATAATGGAGAAGAAGAAAGTTCAGCGGAGACACGCTTGGTTCAAATATTCTTTTTCTGCTTCACGCAACTCTCAAATGGTGTTCCTCTATCAGCATATACGTATAGCTATGTCAGAGCAATGTAAATGTGAATGCAGTGTGAAAACAGCAACATTTAAATGTAGTGATCATCAGAAGATGCCTCATTGACTACCATATAAGCCCATGCTGATTTTTTTGCAGTTTCGTGTCACATTTTTATCCTATATGCTGACTTGAAAACGTCAGAACTGACTGAGAAGCTACACTCAATATTTGTTACTTGACATTTAAGGTTTTAGTGCATTAAAAATGTGGTGTAGCATTTGTAATTTCCACTTCTTTCTCATATATAAAATCTGTATGTATGTTAGGGTAGACATCCCTTACACAATCATCTTCTCTGTACTTCATGGCATGAATGTGTAGCTAAAGTGTGTGACATCTGGCATTACACATCTTTTTAGTGTGAACTCAGTCATGCTGTTGCCCCGTAATGCATGAAGACTGCTTCGTGTTTGCTTTGACAGTAATGTTGCTGTGATTGAGCTGTCCAGTGATGGACCAGTGGAATTCATCATCCATCCGTCCATCCATCCATTCATCCATCTTTTCCCTTTCATACTTGTGGATCTCCAGGCTCTACTGATGAGCCTCCAATCATGGCTCACAGGCACCTAGTGTGATGCGAAGGAAGTGGCACAATCGTCCAATAGCACCCACCGGTATTTTCACTCAGGCGGTAAAGAAATGTATATTACTGTCATATGATCTGGCAAAATGAACTGCAATAATAGCTTGAAGAGAAGCCCAGTGGTACATTTTTAAATACAGAGCAGTATATAATGAGAAAAATACATATCAACACATAGTGTATAACTTAATGATATGATACATAAAGAAAAAATATATACTTGGAAATCATGAGGTATAAACACAAAACATTGTGACAGAGAGCTCTAATGAATTTTAAATGTTATAGGGACGTTATAAATTAGACAGAAATTTAAATATGATAATGTCACTTTAAAATCGCTAAACCCTGACAAATGCTTTCTAATTCCTTGTAAGGTTCTTATAGGAATATTATACACAGCTTGAAATGATCCACTAAGTGAACATAGTGCTGTGGAATTATTTCTTTTAATGTTTCAGTACTTGTTAATGGGATATCCCCACAGAATATTGCTTGCTTCTAACACACAAAGAACCAGCAGGCTATAACGTTTATTCAAGTGTAGCCTCTTTATTTTGTTTCTGTAAAACTGTCTTTACATCCTTGATGGATAAATCAAGTAGCCTTAATAGTCTGCTGTTCTTTGTTAGGACGTTTGGCTATTAAGGTTATGGGCTAGTGATGGTGGTGAAATTACATTTTTAATGCAGTTCTGCTGTGTAATAGAATGCATCTCTTGCTACATTTATAGCACATAATCTATAATAAAGTTAACACTTAATTGTATTTTTTATACAGGAAGAAATGGAATGAGTTACATAAGCTCCTTTTAGATACAAAATACTGTAAATGACACAATTTAAAGGTACGAGATATTTTTCAGATGGTTATTGGAGTTTTGGCAGAGTTCAGGAAATCCCTGCTCCCGGCCATGAAATAGTCTGGTACACAACCTCCCTAAAAAAACTGAATTTGTTGTTTTTGTATGGATTAAACAAGTGAGATAAAATGTGTTAATTAGTTAGCTTTAATGGTGTAGTTAGATTTTGTTACCTTTGAACAGAGCCAGGCTAGCTGTTTCCAGTCTTTTGCTACTTGGCAAGAAAGCAAAAAGCCACATTTTCCAAAATGTCCTGGAGTTGTTTAATGAGTTCTGTCTAGAGGCGGATAGATCTCATTGATGAGCTGAAGCTTTACCTATCTGAAACAAGAGGAGGTGACAATGGAATTGAAGACGTTTGATGCTAGAATAGATGGTCTGGAGGGTTGGGCAAAGGTATGACCCGCCCTACTCCGCCTCTGATTGGCTTACCCTGATATTCTCACCCTTACCTATCTCACTTCTCATGCCTAAACCTAACCAACACAACCAACAAAGGCAACGAGTACGAGCCAATCAGAGGCAGGTCATGCCTTTCGGCCGTCCCTCCGGAGCATCCATTCTAGCATCAACCATTAAAGACAGAGTTGACTGAGAGCTTCTTTTAATGACTTCGGTTTTTCTCTATTGCATCGATCTAATAGTGGTCATAGTGTATCCCTAGGCAGCATAAATTGGTGATCAGTAAGAACCTTGTGTTCAGCAATTTCCTTTCCAAACAATGTATTTGTTTCTAACTGAATGCCTCTGGTGTGTTTAGAAAGGTCCTTTTCTATTGTCTGTATCTACATTAGAGTATTCTTCAGATTGAATTTAAAACACACAATTGAGAGCATGAGCCTTGTACAAATGTTGCTTTTATTTTCATAGACATGCTGACACACACACACACACACACACACACACACACACACACACACACACACACACACACACACACATATAAACACACACACACACACACACACACACACACACACACACACACACGATGAATGAGCATTGCTAGGTATCACCCTGACACCTCATTGCTGTTATTCCCAGCCTGTTGCCCGGGAGACCGGCGGCATGTAGCTGCAGGTGGGTGCAGAGGTGTGTGTTGATGCCTTCCTGCCTCCCGTTGGAGCTCAACGTCTGAAGATCACATGCCGACATCAAACAAAGGAATTGTCCACAGACACCGTCACAGGCTCACAAAAATGCTCATAATACTGTACAGTATGCCAAGGCTGAAATAGTCTCTTTCTTTCTCAGCTTCTTTCTGTCCCTTTCTGAGGCTCACTCACCAGTATGTCATTCTTTCCCTCCCTCTACCTGTCCGCATCTCTCACCCTCTTTTTCTCTCTCCCTGGTTCTCTGTCTCTCCTCTCTGTGTTCAGTATGATTATGTTACTAAGCAGAAGTCTCCTATCAGAATGTTCATTGGTGGAGCTCATCTTTGGCTGGTATTACATAACAGCTTCCTTTTCATCTCAGCGCTGACTTACTTGGATTGTGGTATAAACACTGGTTAAGTGGAAGGATAAAACTCTGTGAACATTTTCCCTATGTTCACCGCTCAGTTTTCTTACATCTCCTGCTAAAAGGTTAACATGTTGCTGAGAAAGAGCAGCAGTTGAGCAGAAGAAGATGAAGAAAAAAAGACATGCAAAAACACTCACTGCTCTGAGCAGATTTTTTAAATGGAGTTCAGAGTGGTCAAAAGAATTTCCTGAGCCGCCACTCTTCATTTGAATGCGCTCCACTTTATTGTTAATGTTGTATAAATTTGTATTTGATGTAGTTCACAGAGAGGGAGAACATCATTCTTTCTCAGACTGCACCGGCCGCCCCGCTTCTCCGGACCGCCGGAGCTTCACAAGGCTTCCCTCATCTGCCTCGGATATGGAGGGGACAGTTGCTAAGGTGGGGGCTGCGACCCAGCTGATACGTAGGTTTTGGTTGCTAAGGTGGAGAAGATGTGATCATCTGTCAGGTTGTGATCTGGCTGTGGTGCTGCTCAGACAGAGAGGGAGGAGAGGAAAACAGTTGAGAGAATGAAAGAATGGGATTGTTTTGGGACTGTGTAATGTTTGTGTGTGTGTGCATCAGGTGTGTGTTATTATAAAAGGAGGGCAATACAGTTAAAAGCTTCTGGCTCTGAACAAAGAAACCTTAAGGCTGGAGGTGCACGTCACATCAAACAGAGTGCTGCTTCAAAGCAGCTCTATAGGTTATGTCTCATGGAAGAGAAAAACTTTAAACACACACCTAAAATTCAGCACGACCAAGATATCAATACACACATACTGTTTGAATATTACTGGTATCAGCTATGATGATACTTGGCTTTAGATGAATGCTTTATCTGTGTATTGGCTAGGTCTTTTATGGTCAGAGATTGGTTTGATTTACAAGTAAGTCTGATAAGCGTTCTGTTTTTCAGGTTGTTTGATCTTCTGTGTGACTACGGCTTTTGTCTCAATCAGAGCCTCCTCTTACCTGCAAAACCAACTAATTTTGCCAATGTGGTGTGTCTTCCCCTGTGCTGTAGAAGACGCGTACATCATTGCGCACCCTCCTCTTTTTCCTCCTCCTTGCAGGAGCCTTTGAAAAATAATAACTGTGCTCTGGGAATGCTATTGATTTGGTCTCGCCGTGCTCAGGGGAAAAGTGAGCTTTATTTTTCTTCAAAATACAGACCAAAGAGGAAAAAATTTGTTATGTTTTAGAGGGCCTTTCACATCCAATTTGTCTTTTTTCTTCTCCTTTCTGCTGTTTTGTCTACTTGTCCACTTCTGACTGTTTTTCCTCTACTTTGTTCTGCCTCGCTTTCTTGTCTTTTTTTTTTTGTGTGTATGTGGTTTCTTTCTCAATTCATCGCTCCCATATGCTGTATATTTCTGACCAGTTCTTTTTCTGTTCATGCCTCTCTCTCCGAGCCGCAGCTGTCGTTTCTAGTGTCTGTTTTATGTCAGGCGCCGAGTAAAGCCCGACACTGGCCACACATGTACGCAACTCCTGTATCTCCAGGTGGTGCCTTTGTGACCGAAACCTACGTGTCCATACTGATTCTCCTTCCGGGTGTTTGTAAATCTTCTTGCTTCACATCGTGCTCTAAACAGTATATCACAACCTTGTGACACACACACACACACACACACACACACACACACACACACACACACACACACACACACACACACACACACACACACACCTTTATGTCTGCATTTGTATGTACAGAAAGACAAGCACAGACATGCACAATTGCACAGAAACACTTACACACAAACAGGAACATACACATACACATAGCTGTGTTGCTCAATAAGAAGTAGCTGTGTTTGCGCCTGAGGCACTCCTTCTAGCTACTGATGTAAGTTTGAGCCAAGTGGCTGCTCTTTCATTTTGCTGAGACAGTATGTGATCACCCATGAATGTTTGCAGACATAAGGGATGAATGCATGGTCAGGTGAAGTTGAATGGATAGATTGATCAATAGATTGATCTGTAAGTATGTAGGAGGTTGAATAGGAATGGATAGTTTTAAACACTTGATTAAATTAATAAGATGTAACACCCGTACATGGAGTACTGCAATGAAACTAAACCGAATGTCGCAGTGTTCAGTCTAACAGTATTTAGTTAAACAGAATGAATCTGAATTTAGGAGATACTGAGGCAGATGTCAGATCACTTTGAGTTTTGTTTCCGGTTCCACTATTCTGGTCACAAGACAGTAAGGGTCACCACAAAACTGTCTTTCATCCTTGAATATTAATAAAACAATAGCTTTGTCCTCTCCGCACAGTGGTGGATCAATGCTATATTATACCAGGGATTTGATGCATATTACACAGTTGTGGCATTGGTATCGTGACAACCTACACACAGAAGCTGTTGGGAAACGGCAGATGCGCAAGTGTGAGATTTGTTGTGATCTATAATGTGAGGCTACAATAAGTTGCCATTATGCCAGACAGTCGATAATGTGTAGATGTGTGCCGCTTGTAGATTTGAACTCATTCTTATTCACATTTGCATGCACATTCTCTGGCTCGCTGCGACATGACAGCACCAAACAGAATGGTAGGCAGAATGAATGGGAATATAAAGAAGGACGCGTTGTGCAAGAGGGTGCTCTTTGCGAAGAATTTCCTCCTGCTCTATAAGCAGCTACCAGCGTCATCGCTCTGATTAAGTCGCATAAGAGAAAAGAGAAAGTGTGGCCTCATTTACTTCCCCTGGGAAAGAGAAAAGTGCGGAGAGAGAGCTGGGGAGAGAGAAACAGAAAAAAGGTGTCCTTGTGATCACATTGCAGTACTTTGAATGTGTTTGTCATTTGATTGCTCAGAGGTATAAATGCTTTTAGAGCACTTGGGAAGAAATGGTAGGGAGGTGGGAAGAAAATCAAGAATGGAGAGAGGGAAGGATCCAAAGAAACAGAGCTTGTGTGTGTGTGTGTGTGTGTGTGTGTGTGTGTGTGTGTGTGTGTGTGTGTGTGTGTGTGTGTGTGTGTGTGGTCCCTTCAGCCTCATTGTGGCAACTTTGTGGACCACCTTACGCTGAAGGAATTTAACCTGTGGGCTGCAGCTTACACCAATGTTGATTTTCTGTGTGTGCGTGCATTTTTTTTACCTGTATAAATGTGTTTCTGTGGCTCTGCACATGCAATCCCTTTATTCTGTGAACAAAATCAAGAAAATTTCTCGTAGTTTTCTAAGTACGTGCTAAGAGCTCAGTCATACACCACTGAAAACAATACAGTATTTTTAAAAATTGGGTTCTGCTTGAAATGTACAGTATTCTTGTCCCATGTGGAGATGCACACATTGCTACTTGTCTGCCTCTCCACTGGTGTTGTTTTCTCTCCCTCCCCCCTGTGCAGCAACATGGGGGAGAAGCTTGGGCCTGTCACCGTATCCCAGAAGACACCAGCAGGTTGGCTGTCATGGGGGCTGCTTACATCTACATGATGATATGCGTTCAGCAGAGATTTGACAGACAAAGGGGGTTGACCTGGTAGGCAATCTAAGGAAAGGGATTCCTGAGCAACACAAAAGGATAGACTTGAATGAGCAGAAAGGAATGATATGATATGAATGTATTGTCTAACTGCACTTTTAAATCATACAATTCCTTTAGGTTGCATTGGTTTAATGTGCACTAGGAACACAAAAGGTGGTGAATGATTAATAGAGCTTTGTAAACCTTCATTTTATGTATCATCTGTTTTTGTTTTTCCCCTTTTTTTTGCACCTCCTTGCACCATATTGCTTGGGTATTATTTAGCTCTTTTGACGTTAGGCTTTCTTTTTGGCCCCGACTTTTGTAGATATCACTGCTCATTCTAACTCTTCTTCAATTTATTCCAAACAAAACCCTGTTATTGCTGCAAGAAATATAAAATGCATGACTCCCTTTATATCAATGGACTTTTAATGGTCTATACCAATTTTACACACAAAGTTCAATTTATTCATCATGCGTAGTTTCAGAGACCTTGGCTTTTAACAGTCTGGGGATGTCTCATGAAAAATGAGTTGCATTACTGGAAATGTAGGATCCAGTGGTTTTGGAGCTTGACCCATACTAGGGACTTCAAGTCAAAATATCTCAACCTCTGCTGCACCGATTTCAACCGTTATTTATTTATGTGTTTCTTGCAAGCAGCCCAACATTGCGGAGGTGCTGTACTAAATTGCTGGAGTACCTCTTTAAGCTGAACCAGTATTATGCTAATCACATTGCTGTACTAGTATTTAGCAGAAAATGAGATGGATTTGTTTTATAAACAAGGTTAGGAGGCTGTGAAATAGTATGTTAGTGTAAAATGACGTACCTGTGACCAAACCCATAACCATAGAAATCAACAAAAAAACAATAGAAGAATCCATAAAATCTGGGATCACACAGTCATAGAGAACTATTGACACCGGTGAAGCAGAACAACCCTGCTGCCTTTAGCTGCATTCAGTATGTATTGCATCTATGAGATTTCAGTTCATTTATACATCAATATTTTGTCCAACATGGATTGATATGTTGCATTTATTGGTGATATGTGTTCATTATCCAAGTGCCCCTGCTGTGTGGCTCCAACATCCACAGACAACAAGCCCAAAACACTTTTCTCCAAATAAAAAGTTATAATGGAATTCGTCTAACTACAATCCACCTCCTGTATTGATTTAAGAACCCTGGTGGTTTCTCACTTTCTAACTTTTGCTTGCTCACTAGCCATGAGCAAGACATTCAAAAGAATGAAATATATCATACACAGACAAATGTCATGGGAATACATGCTAAAAAACACATGTATAGACAATCCATACCCATAGAGAGATACAGTGGATTTGGAGGCAGTTTCTTCTTTGAAAAGTTTGACATTTATGGACATCAATCCCCCAGAGGAGTCAGCTCATCTTCAGCTTAAATACCACTACAGCAAAGTGGAGATGGAGAGTCAGCTCTCTGTCTAATGAGGTGATGATGGAAGTGGCATACTGTGTATGATGAGAGACAGCAAGAATTCGAAGTTGCGGATGAATTTGGAGTGGCAAATGAGGGCGCAAGTGTGTTGCCTTTTACTGAATTGTCATGCAGTACCACAGAATGTTTACGCCACCGCTTTGATTAAGAATGGATGACTACGCTTTGCTCTCCTCTCCTTTTGTCCTTCTTTCATATTTTTATTTCTCAATCTCTTTCCATCGCTCTCCCTCTCTTTTTTTTGAGGGAACACCAACGCAGAGACGTAGGAGGAGGAACGATAGAAGAAGAGGGAGAGATAGGAAGAAGGACAACGTGGAATCATGGAGTAACAGATGAGTGTCAGGAGAGATATGGGGAGGGAGAAACAATTGGATGAGAGCAGACACGGCCCATTTCTAGCTTACATAAATGTTTGAATTTTAAAGGTGCTTCTGCTGATGTGCGGCTGCCGATGCTCTGCACTACACCCCCCACCCCTGCTCCTTCTCTGAGCCAATCATCACACCGCACTGCTGTATTTGGGTCATTGCAATGTGTTGCTGCTGTCTCTACTGGCAGATGCATTGTGCTGTAATCTCCGAAAAATAGGCTGGGAGGAAGAGAAGAGCGAGGAAAGTGGGAGAAGAGAAGGGGTAGTGACGAAAGCGAGAAGCTTTCTCCCTTCCAAACATTCAACCTCCTCTTTTGTGATTTTCTTTCAATACAGTATCTGTCTTTGCCTCCCTCCCTCTCTTCTTCTTACCTCTCCCTCCATCTTTATTTTCTTTATTTTGAGCTGTAAAGGGTTTGCACGTCCTGCAGCAGCCTCATTCCCCTATCAGACTCTGTGTCTCCCATGCTGTTATTCATGAGTGGATTCACACTGTGTCCAAATCATCAATAAAATCTTGTCAAAACTCTTGCACTTGAAGTGGATCTGAAAATCACTGGTGTTTAAGTGGAACGTTTGAGCCATTGATTTTCCTACCGCCCAAAACCCCATGCTGATATTTAATGGATGGTCCATGGGGAGGGAGAATGAGGGAGAGAGAGACTGAGAGAAAGAACAAGTAGCGGGTGGAGGCAGATGCATGGCAGATGGCATGAGAAGACATTTGGATTGAGACAAACGGAGAGATAATGTGACAAAAACAAACAACTAGTTCACCTCTAAAATCTGGCAAACACCTGAGGCACAAAGATGGAATCACGCAAGTTGAGAGTGAGGGCTGTCGCTCATTCACCTTTTTAATTCATTCATATTCTGGGGTACTCTGACCCATGGTGGAGTGTGTTGGAGTGACCTGTCAGCCCAGTGTTACGCTGCTTTCCCACAGAGCTGTTATGGACATGCTCTTTTCACCTCTCCACTTGCATTTTTTTGGAGGGAAGACTAATGGATTTCAATCTGATCCTTGACCAACTGACCATCAAGTTTTTTGACATTTGAACACAGACATTTCAAAATAAAAGTACATAACAAAATGTAGCATTGCCTAGCACAAACAATAAAAAGTACCACACAAACTGTCCCAAAATACAGCCACAGAAATAGGAATATATACATACATATATATTAAAGGAGTAGTTCAACATTTCTGGAAGTATGATTATGTCCTCGAGGTTTTTCCACTTCTGCTTTTGTACGGATTAAACAAAGGGGTGTGTATGAGTGTGTACAGATTTAACAAACGGGGTAAAACATGTTAATAAGCTTCATATTTTCCATAAAGGCATGAGAGAGGTCTCAATTTCCTCATCTATATCTCGGCAAGAAAGTGAATAAGCATGTTTCCCAATATTTTGAACTGTTGCTTTAAAAGTGGTTAATAAAGTGCAAAAATGGTATACACTATACAAGTCCTTATTCAGTCCTCTCTTATACAAGTTTCTGAGATTTTTAATACAGAAAACTTCTTTCCATTTCCCAAGAAGGTTAGTATCTCTCCCCCTTAGTCCCAGATTGACTTTATCAGTACCAAAAAAAGAAGTAATTGAATCCTGGAATATTTGGCCTCCAAAAATGTCTGGCCACTCAATATTTTATATCTAATGGTCCTATGATGAAGGCAAAACTGCTGGAGTAGCCTTTAAATGATGATGGTAGATTATTGAATGCTAACTGCTAAATACAGTATTTCAAACTAGAAAAAGAGAAGTTAGATGGCAAAGATTTGAGGTTTCACATCAGCTCACTGCATAACCTTAGTGACTAACATTACTATATACTGTATATATGCCACAGAAGACCCAGAATGCATTGCTGTATACCACAGGCAGGTGCCCCCTAACTGTCTGCAACACAAGCATCTTTAATGAACCACACTGACATGAAAAAACTAATATGAATAGGGTTATGAGTCACACAGAGTTCAGAGGTGTTCGTGTGTGTGTCTCGTGTCTAAAGTGTGTGTCTGTTTCTCTTGGAGATGGTGTGTGTTGAGCTAGAAAATAATGCTTCCCTGAAGGCTCCTTCATGCAGTTTATTACACATCAGTCCCATACAGATTACCATCTCTCTCCTTTCCATTTATTTCTCTCCCCTCCATCTACGTCTCTTCACCCGTCCGTACTGCTCCCTCACTCCCAGCACTCAGCGCTAACAGCCGGTCCCTCTCCTCTCTGTATGGTGATTTTCTCTCCTCAACACCCTCCCTGACTGTCTGTCTTGCTCTCTCTCTGGTAGTGAGTGTGGGACGCAGGGACCACTCTGCGGCTTTCCCTGCATCATTGCTATCTGGTGGCAACGATAATAATGGCGGGGACAAGGGATGGAGGAACGGAGGGGTGGAGAGAGGAAAGCGGCCGCCAGTGACTGCATTAAGCAGCTCTCGCACACTGCAAAGGGTCTGACGAGGGATGTTGTCATCTACCCTCTGTTGCTTTGTGCCTTCTCCACCAATGCAAGAGAGCCCATGGGTTGATGATTGGGTGTTGAAATAGATGCCAATTAGAAATCGTTAGTATTATTTTCATGTCCTCTTAGTCTTGTGATTGTTGTTATTCTTGTATTGTTGTATGTTAATCCTGTTTCTATTCTAGCTCTCCTAAAATGTTACAGGGGTATTGTTAAAGGAGAAGCTTGACCCCATTTCCCCACTTGACTGGCACGTGTTGCACCCCATGGGGTGAAGTAGGAGTTAGATGGGTTAGTTATTTATCTCCCTGTGCAGAAATAGGTGTTATATTTTAGCAGGTGGTTCAGGCTTTAAAGGTTGTTGAAAAGCTTCTTCTCTTGTGGAGATCTCATTTGTAGGTGTGATTTTATTACAAGCTCTACAGCTCGCTCCCAATCCTGCTTCCACCCCCCTCTCTCCTTTTTCGTCTCTGCAGTCAAGTGTGAGGTGCTGCAGCAGTTTGGGAATGTTAAGAGAGGAGTGCAGGATCAAATTAAATATCTCAGTGGTTTATTTGTATGCTACTGTGTGTTCTTTTCATTTTGTGTTGCTTTGGTGACAAGGGAAAGCACGAAAAGCAACAGAAGAAAACATGTTTTGACCTAAAATTGGGCAATGGTGTCCTGGTTGTTGTGTTTGTTGTCACAGCAGCGCCGGAGGTACTTTGAATTAGTGTGCTTTATTTTGTCACATCTGTCTGTGCTTCTCTGCTGCTGTTTTTTTTTTTCTTCAGGCCACGAAGACAATTTTATTTGGATGATATTAGCAGCAACATTACGCAAGTTAAGAACAGAAAAACAAGATCAGAGTAATTAATTAAGTCCACTGTGGTCTAGAATGAACAGATCTTATTTGCAATCCTTATTGTGTGAGATTTCCTTCCATCATTTAATAATTAATGGAAAGAAATTCTCTCCCATCCTCTACATGTTCTCTCTTCTTCCTTCTCTCTCTTTTTGAGTCTCTTGGTACCCCATTAGTCAAGCTCTTTGCTTCTTTCTTACACCACTTAAGCCCATAGCATAAGTACATCCACACATACAGAATATGGATATCAAGTTGATTTGGCCTCTAAATATCCTCCTATGTTGTGGATATGTTGTTTTGGATGCTCTGGTGTGCAATGGTAGTCTTTTTTTGGCGTAAATATCTGATAGTTTCACTCTCCTATCTCTTCTTGTCATTTTCAATACTGTGTAGATCCTCCCTTTGCCTCTCTGACCTCCTGCTAGGTAAACTCATTGACCCTAGCTTCCACTGTCTACATCCTCCATAGAGAGCTGGTCCTCTTACTGGCTGACTTGGCTTTTGCTCTGACAGTGTGGATGCATTTGTAGAGCTGAGAGTTTACTGCGGAGCTCTGGACTGTTGCTCTCATTTGTGTGTGCGTGCACATGTAGTCACGCATTTCTTCTTCTGCATTGTGTATTTGTGTCTAAGAGCGTGACAGTTCTGTTTTCCAAAGCATTTTCCCTTCCCTGTTACCTTTCCATTTGACTCAGACTAGTTGAGCCCCAGCCTCCATTGGCTCCCGGTTACGGCTGGCCAGAGTGATGTAAGCCTGGGCAGGAAGACTCAGTGGAGGTCCGGACTGTGGTCAGGAGTGTGTGTTCAACAGCAGGACAGGGAAATGAACTATCATTTTCAAAACTGAATGGGGCTACGAACCCAACAACGCTCTTTCGCGCTCTCTCATTCTCAATATTTCCTCACTCTCTACTTTCTATCTCTCTCCTCCTATAATATTCTGACCCTTCCAGCCTCTCTCCTCACATCCCCTGACTACGGGAGTTGAATGGTGCTCATTATTGAAGCCTTCAGACCAATTTTGTTGGAAATTTGTCTCTCTTCAAGCTGTGAACCAGCTAGCTAGCCTGTTCTGGCTGGCTCTTTGTGTTGATGCCTTGGAAGCAGGGAACCCTCCTCTGCCGTCCTCGGATGGTAAAGCTCAGACACAGCTGCTTTGGAATCAGGCACAATAAGCATGGCTAGCTGAATGATGGTTGTTGAAAAGAGGCAGAGGGAGTGAGAGAAAGATGGGAATGGCAAATAAAGATGATGGTAAAAGTTTTTGAGAGGGATTCAGCAGTACTCAACACTGAAACTGTGTGAAGACTGTGTTGCAGACTGCCACAGTGGCGCGCGCGCACACACACACACACACACACACACACACACACACACACACACACACACACCATAGATCATTAGTGTCACCAGTTGCTGTTTCAGACATTGCTTTAGATGTAACATAAGTGAGCAAGAAAAAATAAGCAAAAACACAAGAAAATAATGAAATCTGTAATTTTTTGCGACGGTGTCAATATTCAACAGGGCCTGTAGGGATCACATCTGCCTGATGGCTCCATGGTGTTTGGGTCTTTGCCATTTGTTTAGACGTACTGTAGGGGCTATGTTTTCTCTGAAGGCATGTCTCGACCTACACATCAGAGCTGTGTAAAAAGGTATTTTACCTCTCTGCTTTCTGCCTCTTGTCATTAACCTTAGTGTTACTATATTATTTGATGGCACAGTGAAGTGAAAAATCAATAACTTTATTTTCTGCCTCTTTGTTGTTGTTGGTGGCAGCAGTGGTGGTGTAGTGGAAGATGCACAACGGGAAACAAAATCGAGACAAAAAAATAGGAAAACGTTTGAATATCTGTCATGGGTGTTTTCATCCTTTTAGTGAATTGAAATGATATCAGCATTTTCCCGTGTCAAAGATGCTGCTGTGAGTATTTTATACCATGTCAACTGATACCTGAGAACAAGGGATAAAAGGAATATTGGAAAATTGTACTTAAGTATTGTTACTCAAGTACTGTTCTTCATTATATTTTGAAGAGATTTTATTCAAGTATGTTCATTTTATGATACGTGATACTTCTACTACATTTCAGAGCGAAATATTGCACGTTTTGACTAGGGCTGCCACCTCTTAGTCAATTAGTCGACTAATCGGTCGTTTTGGTCTTAGTCGACTAAGATTTCTTTAGTTGATGAGTCATTTTTTATGCTTATTCATGCTTAATTACTCATTTCCAAGAAACTTATGAGCACATTTCTGGTAAACACAAGATTTAAAGTGGTGCTTTTGCAGGATTAATTGTGGAGAAAGTCAGTTTTACAGATGGTTAATTAACTACATTTATATTGTGCTTTTCTAGTCTTAATCACCTCTCAAAGAGCACAGCTCTGTCGATTACATCAACTAATCGATTAATCGACAAAATCATAAGTGTTAGTCGACTAAGAATTTCTTTAGTCGAGGACAGCCCTAGTTTTGACACGCTTAATGCTATGTTGCTTGGCAACACAGTGGTTGTTGACGTTCTCCTCTGCAAAGAGAGTTACATCCATCAGTGAGTTTGTTGTCCTCTTCAATCTGCTCTTGGTTAAAAGTCTCTGCTTGTTCATCCTCAGTGCGTGATACTGTATAACCAGTTCACTCAGCCTCTCTTGTCCCGCTGTCCTCCTCAAAGTTTTCAGAAACCTTTGAGCTGAATGGGGCTCTGTAGTCCCAAGGAGAAAGGCCTCACATACACCTCAATGATGGTAAAAGTCACTGCTGCAGGGTTCACCTCCATTATTTTAACCAGACACAAATGAACCTGTTGCAACCATTTTGGCAGTTTAATTTGGGTCATTTAGTGTGCTCGACAGGTGTTGCATTAAGTGATTAATAAAGGTAGCTATGACCTGGCATCTACTCATATCTGGTCTTGGTTAATATCTATCAACACTACAGTAAAAAATAAAGCCACTTTAGAAGTGGAAGCGCAGCCAAACATTCAGCCCTAGAAACTCAAGTGGCCAATTAATTTTTTCGGTACATGCACACAAATATTGATTAAGCAAAAAACAATCTGAGAATTACATAGATTATTGCTATTTCAATGTAAATTTCCCCTTCGCTAAAAAGCAGAGAGAGAACTTTTTCTTAGCTCAGCGACCGCTTCTTCCATCTTCTCCCTCTGCTTCCCTCCTCTAGAGCTCTCCCCCTGGACAACATGAGCTCTGCTCTCTCTTCAAAGAGGTGTGTGTTGGCAATGTGTGTGAGTGTTTACTCTAACAGCAATGCTCCAAGCTGAGGGTTAATGCCAGTAAAGAGAGGTATATATCTCTATTAGTTAGGGGCAGGACTGCCTCTCTGTCTGTCTGTATGTAGGGGTGTTAAGGTTGTTTGTAGCAATTTAAGAATGATGAGTGGATTACTCTCCCCTGTGGAGATCGCACTGGTTTGTAAGGAGTGGAGCACAAAAAAATACTCATTGCAATATCTATCTTGGTCCATTTGTGCACCGGTGTCCATTAATTTTTTTCACCTCTTTGCCAGAAACACCCTATGTTTGTATGCCTTCCTGGGTCTGCGTGGGTTTGTGTGCAATCATTGGGTGTTTGATTATCCCATAAGTAGCCCACTCTAATGAATTCCAGCAGGTTGTCGGTGCTCTGTGTAGAGCGGTGTTGGACTACATCCCCTCTGATTCCTGCTTTACTCTGACCACTTTCTCCTCTGGAAAGCAGCCATAACCTCACCACCAGCCCCTCAGACTGGGAGCTGTCCAGTGCCAAATGGACACCCTGGCTTTCCACATCCTAATAGATATGGAGGGAGTCAATGAGACAGCTCAGTTTTGGTTTAATTTGTGTGGAGTTTGGTGTGTTAAAAAAACATGGGAATAATAATAGTTTTGTGTCTTAAAGGGGTGATTGAGTGATTATATAGGGTATTTTACACTGTTCCTTAAGGTCTCCTAATAGGGTATGTAACATTGGTTGGGCTGAAAATTGCCCGAATGCTATTTTATTAGGCCCTTAACTACCCTGTGAATATGGCTCATGAAAGATGAGCTGCGCGCTGATTGGTTTGAGCGAACCCCATAGAAACACATTGGAGACGAGACAGCAGGTCTCATATTTCAGACACTGCAAAGTTATACATTGTTTGTCGGGCTATTTCGTTATTAAATTCACTTCTGAGACTTTTTTAAGTGAGAAATTAACTATATAAAGCTCAAATATGGGCCGTTTTACGAAAATTGATGGCTAATTGAAAATTTAGTAAGACGTGTCGGACATTAGGAGCTCCACTACACTTTGTACTACACAACATGTACCCCAAGGTCTTATAAAGCTAACTATGGTGTCCGATTTGAATTTAATGCATTTTTGTGAACATTAGGGATTTCGTTAGCTGCTACTGTCCCTCCAATCCTATGTTTACAGATCACGGCTAGTTAGCTTCACTTTCGGCATAACTTTTGTATATTTACAGTTTGAATTTCGTCACGCCACTTACATAACATGTACCCCAAGGTCTTATAAAGCCAACTATGGTGTCCGATTTCAATTGAATGCATTTTAGTGAGCATTAGGGATTTCGTTAGCTGCTACTGTCCCTTCAATCCTATGAATCGCAGCTAGCTGCAGGCCCTGGAGCTCCATCAGGGCCTCAGCCTTTTGTAGTCCAGTAACCCAGAACCGGTGACTTTGCGCGGGTATGGAGTTCCCTTCGTGACGGAGATCCAGCTAGCTCACAGCGAGCCGGGGTCTATGAAGTAGGACACGCCGGGCAGCGAGGCAGCACCAGTCGCTGTCACGTAGCCTGCTGAGCTCCTGCTGAACTGCGACACACAGTCGGACAAAATTTGCAATTAGCCATCAATTTTCGTAAAAAAACAGCCCATATTTGACCTCTACATAGTTGATTTCTCGCATAAAAAAGTCTCAGAAGTGAATTTAGTAATGCAAGAGCAGGCGAGCAATGTAAAAAGTGTCTGAGATTTGCGCGACCTAGATTTAGAAGACTAACTGACCTCAGATCAGTTAGCTAGTGGCCTATTTAAATGTTTGGGTGTGACAAAGGTAGAGACTAGAGCCAAATGAGGAGGAGCTGCCGAGTTGACGTCAACTAGGTGGCTCGTTGAGATTTGCCCGTTTTCAGAGGCAGTTTCAAATTGTGAGATTTGCAGAGGAAAGAGGTGTCAATGGGATTTTGAGGTTCTATATATGTCCTAGTTACCCACCAAACTGTCATTATTCAACTATGACAAGGTAAAATCGGTTTTGCATTCAATCACCCCTTTAATGATTTGCCCTTTTATTTCTGTCATCACCATTGTCACACAGTTTGAATTCTAAGATTTCTCTATATTTTATGTGCTTTAGTTATATTATGTTTACGACTAGTTAGACGAGGGCAGCAGGATTATTAACAATTTGAATCCTTATGTATGCCGCTGGAAAACGTCTTTTGTCCGAATTTTGGTACCAAACCAAACACAATATCTTTGCTTTTTTAAGGGCAGTATTTATCAAATGATCAAAGTAGAAGAAGTGATACTGTATCTTCTTTCTACTGTTATTGTCGCAAAAAGGAACCTAGCAGTACCCTCACTGAAAATGTGATAATCACCTTAATATCGCCAAATTTACATGACTATTAATTCTTGAAATGGTAATATGGAGTTACTGCGACTAATTATGCAGCCCTAATGGCCAAATACATTTGGAGTGTTACTTGAGTGATTGCTAGAATCTGAGAGAGAAATAAATGGGTAGAGATAAATTACACTTATAACAAAAGACTCAACTGAACACACTCACCTTTATCCACAGGCCTTAGAATAACCACTCCTGATATAAAAGTGACAACATATTGCTTGTAGTGATTAAATCAATGACACTAGTAATGTAATTATAGTTTTGTCTATGTTTTACTTTTGTTACAGTTGTACTGCAAGTTGCAAAGCTGGGTGATAGAGTACAAGATTATATATTACATCAATAATGTATATAGGGATATGATTGTATTCTCTGTGTTATTAGATTGTACTCACGCAGAGTATACATGATTAAATAGAGGATTTGTTGAGATACTGATTTGGTTTGCACTGTGTTTGCATGGCTTAGAGTGTGTATGCTTTCGTGCCTTGTCAGTGTATACAGTCATTTGCATTGGACTCTCTTCCCGCCCCTCTACCCCCTCTGTGTATACATAATTCCCCTCATTGATTTCTGGCTGGACTATTTGTCACCCACTTACTCAAGTCAAATTAGAAAGCACTGTTCGTTGTATCCACAATTCAATCGATTAGATGGGGGAAACACTACCAAACTAAATGTAATGAATATAATGCTTACTGGGGGAAAAAAGCCTTCATGGATTGTGCGTGTTTGTGTGGAATTAATGGGACATTTCCAGCTTGACAAAGCATGAGTTATCCAGTATGCGTGTGGATGGAAGGGAGCTGGTAGGTGTAATTTATATTAGTGTGAGTCATTGCTTCTGTGGCCCTTCGCAACGCACACAGGCCCACAACACACTAAGCCCCTAGAGATAGACTACATTAAATATAAACATTCATTTGGAAAGAATGCTTAAATATGCAGTATTCTCACCTCTCTTTCTCTTTCGCCTCAACACATACAAGCTTTTTGTCCTGCAACTGAAAAGATATAATACCCTTCCATTATTCATCGAAAATACTTGAAATTCCATTTCTCACTTACGTGCTCATTTGCCTAAAATTCTGGATACTTCTCCTGAAAAACAAATGAATGCCTTCCTCAATTAGAGAGATTGACAATGGGGTTGGCTCTGTGTGTGTGTGTGTGTGTGTGTGTGTGTGTGTGTGTGTCTCACTCCTCTTCCTCATATGGTTCTCTTCATCACTCGGCTGTCTCTTTCAAGGAGCAGGAAAGTTGACGTGGCAATGGAAATGCCAACAAATCCTTTTTTCATACCCTCATATCCACACACACACACACACACACACACACACACACACACACACACACACACACACACACACACACACTTACTCACACACTCACACACACACACACCCCTCTTTCTATGGAACAGTGAAAAGTAGTGTTAATGAAGCCCTTTAGTGGAGTAGTCTTTGGAGAAGATACCAAACATGAGCCCCATAGCCCCCTTCACCAGCCCCCCCCAGCACTAGAACTCATTACTGCCAATTAGCCCAGCACTTACAGTCCTAATGGACCCCGTCACACACACACACACACACACACACACACACACACACACACTCACACACACACTCCGATTCACACACAACCACTATACGACTGGGGAAATAGCAGCCTAATTTTTGCTTTTGAGCTGGAAGGCTGTGACTCAAGTATAGGCATTGTGCCATTGTGATGTAAATCCAGATTACAGTAAAGAAGTTTGTGGTAGTGGATAAAGTAGCTTGCAAAACTGCTGTTTTTTTTTCTCCAAGTGGCATTTATCAAATCATCTATCTCTAATCTTGTGTGCCATGCATCTCTAGAATAAAATGTACCAGTGTTGTAATCAAAATGTATTGCAAAGAGTCAACATACATTACCTTTTGAAACATTACTTGCACTGAAAACAGAGCAAAATAAGAAAACAGCACTTCTGTATATGCATCGATTTGTTTTATGTTGTGAAAGTACCTCCATTTTCTGCCTCGGTTGAGAGACTTTGTATTGGATAAGTCAAAAAATCTTCACTTGCTGTGTGATGTGAGTATGTCTCATCAAGCCACTTCATACTGAATCACTGAAATGCCTGTTGCATTAGCTATAGTTGAAGTTCAATGGAGGCTGGCATTTTCTGCTTGTCTCAAAAGCAAGATTTATTTCCAAAGATTTGTCTCTGCGAGGTTATCTGGATGTCAGCTCCTCTAATCATGTTTTAAAAAAACTCGTCTCGGCTCACAGAAAACAAGAGAAACTCATCTCGGGGAAGAAAGCGTTGAGCGTGAAGTATACACAGAATAAACAGTGAAGATAATGTTGCCTGTACAAATCAATTCAGCGTTGGGGCCATCAAGCATTAACCCTGAATCTTAGCAGGGAGCATTATACGGTGCCTGAGTTCAGGGAATGTGTTGTTTTTTTTTTTTTTAGAAATTTGGCTATCACAGTATCCTTAAAACATGATCATGCACATATTTTCTATTCTTGAAGGAAAACTTAAATAAGTGATAGACAGAGATAGCAGCAAGAAGGAAGTAGAGGAGAATGTGAGGTAGAGATGAAAGGAGTTAGAGAGAAAAGATAGACAGGGTCAGAAGCTTGAGGAAATGAGCTCAAATCAGAAGAGGAAAGGGTGAACATTGAAAAAGAAAAGAATATTGTCCTAGAGCATGAGCTAATAGAAATATGATTAGCAGGAAGGGATTGTCATGGGTTTTATGGTGTTTGTGTGTGGTCGCAAATACTGTGCATTGTCTCCACATGACCTTCCCCCTTTTGTATGCAAGTAACAGTTGATAATAGCTTATTGAATAAGAGTGAGTTTGAAATAATGAAGTGGATCAGCAGAAAAATGTGTGCGTGAGTGTGCGCCCACGTCGAGGCAGGGAATCCCAAATCCCTGCGGTGTTCTTCGCAGTTCAGTGGGATGCACCTGAGCCCCACTCTCAACCAATAAGATGCTTGTGATTCAGATCAGGTGCCTCATCTCAGGTGGCAGCAGGAGAGCTGGAAACGCTTACATGCAATCACACAAACATACTGCCATTATTAGTCTTCGTCTTAGGAAAAGCAAGTGATCAACAGTATTTAGGATCTAACAAAGAAGCAAAGATGAGTATAATAAAGGGCTGTCACCATGGAAAAATAACATAAGTAACTAGTAAGTAACTACCAGTAACTGGTTACAGTAGTCCTGTGTATTGTGTGCATGTGAGAGGGTCTGGTCTGGTCTGGTCAGGTCAGTGTGAACAGCATGTCTGATTGCATAGACTGGAGAAGTGCCAGCCGCTGACCTCCCTAATGACAAAACACCACAGCACGCAACATGGCTCAGAGGCAGGAGGACGATCAGACGGTCAGAGCAAAGGAGGGGATGAGGTGATTGAAGGGGATTGGAGGAGAGAGGAAGAGAGGACATGAAGAGGAAAAGACAGGGTGAAGAGGAAAACGGACACAGGAAAGTGTAACGGGATAAGAGAGGAAATGAAAGAAAGAGGCAGCAGTGCTCTCAGAATCCAAGCACGCAACAGTTTCAGTTTCTGTGAGTGAAGAAGCTTCGTTGCAGTCTCATGGGCGGCTGGACGGGGTTTCACTGGAGAGAGAGAGAGAGGAGAAGAGAAAGAGAAAGTAGAGGGAGGAAACGGACAATTACAGCTGTTTTCCACTCTTGTGGTTTAATTAATTTCTGTTATAGTGTGTGTGCTGCTGCTGTTGTTGTAATACTAAAGTCTGGTAACCAAAGCTGACAGGAGACTTCACTGTGTGTCTCTCACACACGCTCATGTGCGGACACACACACACACACACACACACACACACACACACACACACACACACACACACACACACACACACACACACACACACACACACACACACACATTGTGCATGACACTATCTTTGTGGGGACCCGTCATTGACATAATGCATTCCCTAGCCCCTTACCCTAACCTTAACCATCACAACTAAATGCCTAACCTTAACCCTTACCCTAACCCTAACCATAACCTAATTCTAACCCTAATCCTAAAACCTAAAAAAAGTCTTAACCCTTAAACAGCCCTTTAAAGTTGTGGGGTCCAGCATTTTGGCCCCACAAAGCTGTCCGGACCCCACAAGTATACTGGATTTCCGTTTTTTTGGACCCCATGAATATAGTTAAACAAGAACACACACACACACACACACACACACACACACACACACACACACACACACACACACACACACACACACACACACACACACACACTCTTATACTGAAAGTCTTGAGCTCTGTCACCTCCCTCCATGAAACGTCATGTTTCTGTAGAATTCAGTGTGTTTTTACACAATAAATAGAGGGCTGGTATATTGTGACGTACTGTGAATCAAACAACAACAACATAATTCTGAACTCTTACCTTATGTCTGTGAGGCTTGCTTGTAAGTGATACCAAACTCTCAGAACTGCAGAAGCTTGGCGTAAATTGTTCACTTTAGCCTAATAAATGACATATGTTAATGAGTAGATGTGCTCTTTAGAGTTGACCATTAGCATAATTAATGCTTCCAAATTGCTGTGTAAAGCTACCTATTCCACAAGTAAATGAAAGAATTCCACACAGCAGAGATTAAAGTCCTGCTATTGGAAAAAAAATGAGACAAACAAATATAAATAACGTATATAGGGCCCCGAAACAATTAGAAATGATTACCACAGCTGCTTTAGGAGCTCTGAAGCTGTCCTGGAGTATTGTGGTTGCACAACACCTTAATAATAATACTTCTTTCATAAAAAATGCATATATGACATATTTCTACTGGAATGCGCAATCAAGGAAAAAAAATACACTTCAGAACTTGCCTGTGAATCATCAAATTTTTTTGAATTTTTCTTCAGTATCAAAGTAATTCAGTGATAGTTATCTGCACATTAATGGTTACACTGCAAACAGGAACTGCTAATAGCTACTTCGGCATACCTTTAATGGTGCCAATTTGCCAAAATGGAAACAAATGTAGGCTGAAAAACAGACATTAAAAGAGAATACCAATAATAATGTAGCTGACATTACAACAGCCCATTTGATGATCTTCTGCAGGGTCTTGCTCATGCAATGGCTTACATTTTTTCTGTTGTCATATTGGTTCCCAAATAGACCTTTTTTCTGGTGTTAGCATGTTTCTAGTTTAGCAGTAGCATTTCTGACTTCCTCCATTTTCACACAAAAGTCAAACTTCGCACTGGGCTGATTTAGAAAAAAGAAAGTAGGACACAGCTCTTCCTGTGGGAAAAAAAAACACTTCAGAAAACAAGGATGTCAGGCATCCAATTACAGGAGGACCAGCTAGACAGACAGGAAAGACAAGATTACCCTGGGTTAAAATCACTGACCACTAACCTATCACCCCACTTCCCCTAGAGAAATAAATGTAGTTTGAATGGGGCTTAAGACACACTGTTTAACATCACAACATAAATCTGCTAATGGCTTATGTCAGAAAATGTTTCCACACCTGATCTCACTGTATCATCAGATCCACAATTAGTGGTAGGTTGCAGTCAGCAACCAGTTGCAGAGTGCTGCTTGTTTTACCCTGATGGATTAGAGTGTGACGTCTGAAGCCAGGGTTGGATTAATCTCTAAAGCTACAATACTCATTTAGATTATACTCTAACACGAACACATGCACACACAGCCTGCATGTATCCACACTAACTCACTAAGAGCTCACATGCTCACATACAGTACATATACACTGTTAACATTCCACCCACTGCTCCACTGTGTCCCTCTGTGTGTCTTTTCAGTCTATTCCTTCCACCCTATGTGTCTGCCTCTTTTGTTTTCTTCACTCCCATTCTATCTATTTCGACTTCTTTCTCTCTCCCGCTGTTCAATCAGGGAATGCCTCTCTTCTTTTAATTAGTAGTGGTGTTGTTCTCCTCTTCTTCCCCCAGCCAGGCCCGCTAATATTGCAATTAGCTCCTGTAGGAAGCTTTCTACCACAGCCTTTGTTCTTCTCCATGCTGTACAGTGGCCCATGTTCCTGTGTTGCTCCACAGAATATTATATGTGTGTGATGCAGAGCTCAATTTTAATAGAAGAGAGAGGCATAATCAAAGCTGGCCTCATTTTACTCCGTCAGAATCATAACACTCTACCTTCTTCTCTGTCCGGGGGGGGGGGGGGAATTCTCTTTTCTCTATGCTGGGAAGGCTTCTTTATTTTCTAAATCTCATTTTCTCCTTTACTTCTTCCACTCATCCTTTTGCTAATCATCTTTCCACAACCTTTCTCTGCTTCTCTACATGCTGCATCTCTCACTCATCTCCTTTCTATATCTTCAGATATCTCTCACAGCCCCTCTCCAGCCTGCCCCTGGGGACAGAGAGGAGACGTCGAAAAAAAACAATTGCACTTAACGGTGTGACACAGTTAACCTATGAGCGGACCGACGTTGTACTGCAGTCCGGAGCGTGACAGCTCGAGAGGCCGATAGTTGTTTAGGTCGTAAACCTTCTGACACAATCGCCCTAGCTGCCCTGCAGTCTGACTTTTAAAGCCTCCACACGTGAAATAGGTTTTATAGGAGAGGGAAATGTATATCATTTAAGAGTGTTGATTAAGGGGCACACGGCTGGCCTCCACCGTAACGGATAATTCCAGGTTATTACAGAAGCTGTAGCACCATTACAATTAGTTTAAAAAGCTGCGACATGATTACTAACTACAGCGTTTCCAAATTACCTTGGTAGTAGCTTGGTGCTGGTTTCCTGTCAAATTTAGGATGACTTTAAAATTTGTCTAATTACTCTCGTATTACATCTCGCTACACAATTCTTGTTTAGTGAGTTGCTCATCCCATGCAGTATATGTCCATCAAGCCTCTCAGGTCATCAAAACAAGCGCTTTTGAAAAGTGAAATGAAGGGAAGAATCGTAAGAGGGGTGTGTTTATGTTTTGTGCAAAGTCATACTTATCTGGGGGCGGGGTATGTATTTGTTTTTCACCTGTCATAATATTGTGAGGGAATTGATTGTAGGGGTTAGCATGCTACCTAAACATCTGCCTTTCAGGTTCAACATCTGATTCCCTTTCCTCTCCCCTCTACTGAGACACTACCCCAACAACTTTTCAAAAAAGGCTTCTCTGTCGGATAAAACTTTCTCCCTGTGATCATGGGGACAGAGATGGAGGGATGGAGGGGGGATGAGGGAAAGTGAACGAGTGTCACACTGTGCTGAACGAGGTGGGGAGAAAGAGCAAGGGGAAGATCTCTTACATGATATAAAAATAAAAAAAGAAGACAGCAACATCTGTGCGGGAACTTCAAACACCCTTTGAAAGGCAAAATGTGATTCCATTCGGGATTCTCTGACTTGGTAAACAGCCGGGTTTTTATTTTGGAAGTCAGTTGGAGTGTGTGTGCATGCATGCTTTAGTGTGTTTAGAAGAGGGGTGCTTTGTAGGGGATGATGGACTGTCAAGGCTGAGATCGGAGAGAGAGAAAGAGGGAACACACTGAGAGGGGATGAGGGATCAAACTGCTGAGAGCAAAGTCCAGTGATTGGCAGGGACGTAATACAGTGTAAATCCACCCTAAAGCCAGTTTACTCACTTTTTGAGGCTGACATGTACGCCTTCTTAATCACTTTATGGTCATTTGTGATTTGATGGGATACTGCTCGGTCATAAATGTGAGGATAAAGAAATGTGTGACATGAAAGAAAATGCTGTTCTGTTTATCTTATAGTATCTTGTCACTAACTTTGATTCTCTGTCTCTCTCTTTTCTCTCTTTCCTGCCTCTCCTCGCTGGATGGAACCGCAACACCTCATCTCAATGTCTTCCTTTTACGTGTCTACCAGGTAAGATACAGTCAGCTGTTAATAAAATACCGCTCATTGAAAAGGTTCTGCTAAACAGATGCTGAACCAAACATCAAACCTTGAGAAGTACTTACTTTCTCGCTTTCTGTCAGTAAAGCTTTTGAAATTCAGCAGCAGCACAATATATCCCTCTCCAGTGTTGTAGTCGAGACCAAGTCATCACCACGACCAGTGTATCGAGACCGAGACAAGACAGAGACTTTAATGGTTTGAGACCAAGTCAAGACCAAGACCAAAGCAGAGCAAGACCAGGTCAAGACCAAGACCAGATTTGTGTTAGACAGACATAGCTTCTTCTCCTGTCTCCCCCATACACTTTCTTGGGAGTGTGTGTAAGGGGGCAGGGATAGTGGGGTTTACGGTAACAAATTTCAAATTACATATGAGTCAAGTTATTGGTTGCATTTGCAGTTTTAACACATAGGCCTAAATCAGACAATGCTCAGGCAATTTAGCAAAATCCCTGCAGTTGTGGTCTTGACCGGTCTTGAAATATAATCCCGAGTCCTCTTTATCTGAGACCGAGACGAGACCTTCAAAACTTGGTCTTCGAGTACTACAACACTGTCCCTCTTTGGGTTATAGTAGTAAGGTGATCTAAGCATGTTTTTTCTATCCAAGGACAAAAGTAGCAGGCATGTCGAAAAAACACCATCCAATTCAGTTCACAAAAGAGTCCGACTTACAATAATTGAGATGAAAAGGATGCAATGATCATACTTATTCTTTTCTAAAAAAAAAAAAAAAAAAAAAATATATATATATATATATATTTGTAGTGCAAAAACAAGGCATCTTACACTGGTGCACAAAGCTGCTGGTTTACCTGGTGTTAGATGGTCTGCTCCAGCTCACAGGATTGGTGTGAAATAGTAATATTAAAAATAAACTCTACATTTTTCTCTCTAATCAGGTAACACTTTATTTTAAAGACTCTGAAAGGGAAATCAGGTGCCATAAAATTAAATTGACTATTGAAGAGTGAAGTTTTTCATTCGTTAGCTAGGCTGTTCATCAACTTGTCGACAGGGAATCTAGTGTGGTTGCCATGATACGTAGATGGTCTATTGATAGACAAAGCTATATGGAGAAAAGTATCAAAGCAGCAACTCATAGCTGTACCACTTCTATCTAGTCTACTGTGTGTAGATTTCTTTCCTTTCATTTATCTCTGTTTCATTTCTCATTACTTTCATTTGTTTCTTTCTTCTCCCTTCTTTTTCTTCATGCATTATTCTCATTCCCTTCTTTGCTGCTCCAATCAGTTCTGTTTTCTTGCTTTCTTCCTCTGTGTCATTCTTCTCTCCCATTGTTCGCCTTCATTGGCTAAAGCTATAGCTGGTGTGCGCGTGTGCAAGTGTGTATCTGATGGAGCGGAGCAGGGCTCTGCAGTGAGGTGATGGTATGTGAAATCACTGACATTACAGATGGGGGGGGCAGGAAGGTGTTGGTAGTGGCATTTCCACAACGTCGCTGTCCTCTAATTGACAGGGGCACCATGCATGTACCGCATTCCTCCTCACCCCCATCTCCCTTGCACTCTCTGTCCAATCATCTCTCCATCAACCCTTCTTTTTACTCCCCTTCTCTTCATCCTCATCCTCCTCTTCTGCCCCTCTGCCCCTCCTCCCACCTCGTTCCCTTCCTAGCAACAATAGCGCTGTCTTCTCATGAGTGTCAACATCCCTGTGACTCTACGGATCAGTTGGTTTCTGAAGCACATGTGTGCTGTGTATTTGATCAGCATAGTGTCCATCCTTCCAGAAATCCAGACAAACATATCTCCTATTTTCTGTTTTTATTTTCTCTTATCACTCTCTCTCTCTTTCTGCTTATTTCTACATCTCTAGTCTCTTATGCCTTTTCTCTCTGACTGTCTTGTTTTGTTGGGTGTTCCCTTTTTTCTGTGTGTCTCTGCAGTAAAATCACAGTGGCTGGATAGGATTGCAGTGCCTGCAAAAAGAGACCATCAGAAAGAAAGACAGAATGGGGGTGAGATTGAAAGCAATAGGAAAGAAGGGCAGATAGAGAAAAAACTGAATCACAAAGACAGAGAGAGTAGTTGAAAGGCATCAAATACAAAGTTACAAGGCAAATGTAAAGGACCTTTCTGGCAGAGATATGAGGAGATTCAGGAGGAGGAGAGTGTGAATGAAAATGAGGGGAGAGAAAATAGAGTGGATGGGGATGAGGCAAAAGTGCAGGTGAAAGGGAGTCCCCAACTGGCTGGAGCTGGTACTGGCACCCAACTCCCCATCTCTTCCACACATTACTGTCCTCTTTTCCTTTACCTTCTGTTTCTCATTCTTTTACTCAGTGTGGTCTATCTCTCTCAGACGAGGAGAGTCATCGCTTTATAAGGTTGCAGATGATGCTCATGCAGTTTAGTGGTAATCTCACTTTCCCTGATGTCCTGGGCCACCATGTGTGTGTGTATATGCTTGTAGGACAGTTTGCATTCTACTTACAGATACAGCTAAAACTCCTCATACTTTCATATCCACTCTCTTTCCTCTTCTCTCTCTCTCTGTTTTCTATCCTTCTTTTCTTCCTGTCCCTCCCAATCTGCTTTTGAGCGCTGTACAAAGCCAGAGTTATAAGACTATTTGCGTCATCAGCTTCAGGGAGAGTGTGTTGTGTGTGTTGTGTGTGTTGTGTGTGTGTGTGTGTGTGACCTGAACCTGTGTATTTCTCATTATTGCAGCAGTGCAGAGGCCAGGGACACGCACGTGCGCGCACACGTGGGAGTATAGAACTGATGTGTCATCTTTGCATGTATGCAAATTCTAGAGAGCATGCCTAAGTAAACACAAGTGCACACATTTACTCTCATTTTACTTTATCTTCTGGTGTGGACCACCCATCAGCGTCCATCATAAACCACTTCTCCCTCCACCTTGTCTCCATAGCAACGCCATAGCAACCCCTCGCCAGCAGAGCCCTTGACATGAACCCAACCCGCCCCTCTCATGCCTCTCCATCTGTCATCAGTGGCTGAAAGGATTGTCCATCAGCTCTCCTGAAATCTTGATTGGCAGTTGCCACTCAGACAGGCATGGAGAGTGCATCTCTTCAAAATGAGATAGGCCTGTGAAGGACAAGCATAGGAATGCAGAAATTGGTTTACTTGAACTTGAGTTTTTCCCCATCATGAGCGCAAAACTGATGAAGCGCGGCTTTTGCCTTTAAAGGATAAGTGAAAAGGTGTCTGAGAGGTCTTCAGTCAAATTCGTGTTCCTGTCTTTGATTGTCAAGTGATGTAGAGTGTCCAAACTCACCTTGCACACATCCATCACAGAAGTGCAACATGCATCATGCCATTGTGACAGACTCATTCGTAGCCATTAGGCCAGGACACACGTCCCAGTCCAGTGATGTACAACGTGTAAAAAGCATGTCAGGGATACCGCCCATGTCTGCAAGGCTCCTGTGACAGCTTCATGAGCATTAACATGATATATAAAAGCCATCATCAGTCCTGCAAACATGACTAATGTGGGCGTTGATGCAGTCTGCGTGTGTATGACTTGATCACTTAATGATACAAATTGACTGTGCTTAAGCGATCCTCGCATCCTTACGTCCAGTGGTAAAGAGCTCTTGTATTATTGACAATACACACAAACACGCATTTTATATACAACAGGCAAACACACGCATTCCTACTCATCCCTGTGTGTGGGCGGGAGGTGGTGTGCTTGATCAATACGTCGTCAGTCGCTCTGACTGTATCATTATCATTTTAATGACTGCAGTATTTTCGCCCACTGATGGCCTTCGAGATGAACAGAACAACACCAGAGGTCCCTAAAGGTTCACTGCTGCCGTAGGACTGCAGTCAGGTGTCACGTAATGGCCGGTGACATTTTGAAAATGCAGAGCAACTAATAAAGACAATGCAGAGTTTATTGATTTACGCTATAGTTCAATACAAGGCTTTAATTGTTGAGGTCCTATGTCCACTCTTGGTGCTTCTTAAATTGAATCTGTTCTTTGGCTATGTGATATCAATACTAATGTGATTAATGGGTAAATGTTAGGGGTTAGCTGTTCTGCTCTGGTTTACATAATATGAGCCTGTATGTAATATCATAGAGTGCTTAACGCTGAGTGAAATCCTATTGGTGCTTATGCTGCCACACTGCATGGCAATGTTACTCCAGATTAGGGCTGCAGATAAGATATATTTCCATTATTGATTAATTGAATTATCTTTTTTCCAGTTCATTGTTTAGTTTGTAAAATGTCAGAAAATATGCCATCTTCAAATGATTTTCTTTGGCTGAAGAGTTCAAAAGCCAAAGATATATTATATTTATTGTGATATGAAACATAGAACAGCAAAATGCATTTCAGCCTGGAACAAGAAATTGTTTTGCACCTTTATAACCTTAAATGACTCAAACAATTGATCAGTTATCAAAAGCATTGCTGATTAATTTTCTGTTGATAGAACTGACAGTTTCAGCACTACTCTGGGTAATCAATACACAAAGTGATGGAAATATCTGTCTGCTAGTTACTAGTTATTACTTGTTCGATCAATTCACAAAAGAATGAATATGGCATAAAGCATTTATCAAAAGCTTATTATTACACACATATTTGAATTGCTTAGTAAAGATCAAGTGAGAAGCTGAGAGGATGAACCAGATGAGCCTCCTAAACTTAAAGGTTGATTTTAGCTGTGGAATTTCATGGAGGGGGAGATAGAAAGAGAGAGCGGAAGAGAAACAGTGTACGCTATAGGGTGTGTGTGTGTGTGGTGTGTGTACTCTCAGCTGCTCTCAGCGTGTATCTGCGGTCCTGTATGTGGTGACAGGCTGACATCAGAGTAAAAGCCCCCTGAAGTCATGTTGAACAGATGTCTCTCTGCTCTCTCAGTTTCCCTGGTGGTGGAATACATACTGTAGACCTGGCTCTCTGATGTCTCTTTCTTTTCAATTTACTTGTCTATGAAATGTTGCTGTTCTTTCTTCAGTCAACATACTGTCCAGACTCTCTTTTCTCTTCCCCTTTTTTGCATTTGATCTGTTGTTGCCATTCGGGAAGAGTTTTCCCTGGGCTTTGTTAGACATCTCTCTCTCATGTCAGTCTTTGTTCAGTAAAAAGGGCCAGGTGAAATGGACTCTTGGTGAATTGCCCTTGTGTACTTTCTCTTAGTATTTCCCTCTGTGTGTGTGTGTGTGTGTGTGTGTGTGTGTGTGTGTGTGTGTGTGTGTGTGTGTGTGTGTGTGTGTGTGTGTGTGTGTGTGTGTGTGTGTGTGTGTATCTGCACTTTTTGTACAAGGCAATGTTCCAAGCCCTGTGACGTGAGCACCGTCTCTGTGAAAGCAGGCAATCTGGGCATTGGCTTTTCTCCAGAAACGCTTTCATTTCCATTCAGCAGTGGGATGTTACTCACTGGAACCCACATTTGCACTGCTCATGCCATCACACACACACACACACACACACACACACACACACACACACACAGAGCTGACAGAGCAGGGTCAGTGCACAGCTTTCTTTGCCTTAGTTAAACTTTCTGTTGTCGTCTCTTGTCTTTTGGAATTAGATATTTTCTTACAAACTTTCACTAATACACACACACACACACACACACACACACACACACACACACACATCACTGTTGTTATGGTAGGAACACATGATGCAACAGCAGAGCCATCCCTCCTTATGTCCCACAGGAGAAATGGGGGATTGCAGATTTGAAAAAGACGTATCAGACAAAAACAAGGAGTGGGAAGGAAGAGTGACTGATTTGACGAGAGAGAGAGAGAGAGAGAGAGAGAGAGAGAGAGAGAGAGAGAGAGAGGGGTGCAGTTTGGTGGCTAATAGAAATTCCCATATTGGCTTATTGAGATGCAGCGGTGGCATGGGTAATGAGCTAGCTGCAGCTGATTGAGCCAGAAGAGGCGCTCAAATTATCCTACTCCTCAAGAGAGGAGTACGCATAGATGTAAAAAATAGAGAAAACAGGAAAACGTCATGTTCACTCTACTGGTCAGGTTTGCAAGCATTCTCAACCTCTGAAATATGGAAGATGTGCTTTTGATCAAATTGGTGTGTTTTTCAATTGTGTTAGTAGTAAATTGGAAGAATCTAGGACTGAATTAATCCAACAACTCAAATCATGTCAGCAGCTGTTTTTTTGTCACCCAGGAGAATGAACATAATTAGAGTCAAGAGCTGGACAGAAGCTACTAATGCTATACTATTTGCATGTTATAATAGTTTTCACTCTTATTGGGTAGATCAGGAGCTTACATGGATGTTTTGTTGAGATTTTCCTTGCACGTCATAGTAATAGTGGGTGGTGAAAATCCTCTGTCCTGTAAGGCAGTTATCTCACACACAAATGCACGTCTTGTCATCGTTGTTTCTGTACCTTGAGGTGTTTCTGATGGGACCATACGCTTTGACACCTTGACCTTTCTCCTGCACAGCGTTTGTTCTATGCTAGTAGAGAATAAAGGCTGTACAAAGACATAGGAAGGAGGAAGAAAAGCTGGGAGAGTAAACCACTTACCAGTATTGTTGAGCTTTTGATCTGGAAAAGTGTGTGTGTGTGTGTGTATCAATGTCACGCACCGGGAGGTGGCCCCCTACCTCGAACATACACACACACACACACACACACACACACTCCCTCCCCGTATAGAAGATTGTTCTGTCCTCAATCCAAAAACTGTTGATCCATATAGGAACAACCGTGTGCATATTGTCCATAATAGTTGGGTTTGTGCTCACCTTGGACAATCCGCCCTGCTGTTATTTTCTTTTTCCGCTTATTTATGGATGGGCTGAATGTCAAAAAGTTGTGTAAAGCCAATTCCAGGTTAAGGTAGCATAATACCTCAGTTTCTCTTTTGTCCAGTTGTCTTTGATGTGTTCTCCTTCAGCTGTGTGACGTGAAGTTCGTACCTCTTAGTATGTGCTTCTTGCTGTCCATGTTAAAACATGGACTCGTTTTCAGTCTGTGTGCTCAAGCCGTCATCTCCCCTGCCTGCCCCAAAGCGGGAGCGTAGCACCCTCATTGCCAATTAAGCTCAAATCAACAAACGAAGATGGAGTGAGACATCAAATTACATCCAATATCCTCTCCCATACTCAAGTCTGTCTTTGCCAGCCACAAATTAGCTTACAAATTAAGGCTCTGAAGATGAGAGAAGTCGAGTTGCCAGATAACAACCAAATAACATCCTGCCGGCGTCTTGATGTGGCGTTCCAACTTGGATCCTGCTTCCTGCCTTCTTTTGATGTGCAGACAGAGTTTAGTTGAGTTTTTCCTGGTTGAGATTCGACCATCCATTTCAATCTCCATTTGGAAAGTAAGCTGGTTATCAAGACAGGTTGATGAGATCTCATGTCACTGAAGTCTCTTTCGGCTTGATCCATGTTTGATAATGAAGATGTTGCATAGACAACCCAAACACTGTTAATTAATGAAATAACTCAAGCTGAATTATAGATGAGAAAGGTTTGATTAATTGCTTCTTAGAATCAGATTCCCTCTCCCCTCTCTTTTCTAGCCCACACAGTTGGCGTCTCTGCATGGCTTGTATGCCAGAAATTGCATGTTTTTCGTGCTTGTTCGTGTGGGCTTGCGTGCATGTGTGTGAAAAATACAGAAAGAGTGTACTGCCGCTGCCAACATGTCTTTCTATGGTTGCAGCAAGGTTTTGTAATATTATCCAGTCAGATGTTTAATAATTCATACTTCTATATTGGGGGTTATCTAACACATGACAGCCAGACAGTGTGCAACTCTTTGAGTGGTGTCTAGGGGCTCCTTCACTGTGAAGCCTATCAGAGAGTCATCACCAAGGTACCAATCCTTAGCTCATCATTTGCCTCTTTATTTGACTCCTGTCCCCCCGGAGGAGTGTGTGAGTACATGTTTAGCATGCACACACATATGTTTCAAAAGTAACACACATACCGGTAACATAATTTTCTGTGGACAACATATCTGTTTGTGTACAAGTATGTATATACAGTAGATGAGTGTGTGTGTGTAAGTGTGCACATGCACGTTTGTCCCGTCTGCTGCAGTTGCTGCATCGGGCCTGGTGTAGCTAATTAAAAGAAGCCTGCTTGCATTATTCATGAGGCTGTAATTATACATTCCTTTTACTGATCCCCAGTCAGACGCATTAAAAATAGATCTGAGTCTCCGTGCCCCGCCCTCCTAGGCCCCACTTTCTCTCCGTGTTTTGACTATGTCTCTCCTAGCATCTCTCTATTTATCTATCCTTATAAGTATTTCTCCATCTCCCTGTCACCGGCCTCATTGCCACAGATTTCTTTCTCTTAAATTGTTCTTTCCATCTCTCCTCTCATCTCTCCCATATCTGCCCACCGTGTCTTCATTCATGTTTGCTCTGATGTTCCCGTTTAGGATTCGGGCAGAACATTCCTCTGACAGTGTCACTCTCGCTTGGCTCTGTGGCCTGAGATCCAGTCACATCAGGCCAGAAGTCAGAGTGGAATATTTTGAATCTGCCATGACATCTCGGCAGTAAGATTCAGAAGAGGAGAAATATCACTGCCTCTGATCATCTTAATGGGGGAGACTGTCTCCTCACACTCTGCCCAAAAAGTTCTCTGACAATTTTTTTTAATTGCATGCTTAATCCACAAAATCTGCAGCAGCTGAATTCAGTCTTTCGTATTCAAATGTGAGATGGCTTCAGCACAAATACACTAGAGTGTGGATATCTGGCAAACATGAGATTATTCGGTATGTGTGCCATATGTTTCTAGCGAGTCAACAACATCCAGGAAGTTTTTGCACAGTCAAACATATGACAGCCTGAACATTTTGAGTTATTTTCTGCTGTGCAGTCAGGCATTAGTTACCTCTGGCAATGAGACTTGTTTGCCTTGCTGGCGGAAAAGAGTGTGTGAAGCTTGAATTTTCCACCGTGCAGGTGATGAGCTTAGATGTATTCGTGCATATATTTACATGCTGATGAGGCTGATGCTGCAAGGGGGTGGGGATATTTTGTAAGATCTGCCAATCAGAGCGCTTGTTAGATAACTAAGTGGATCATTCAGTATTTGCTGCCTTTTGGCGATGCTCGCAATCGTTGTCATTGTTTCATAATGTGAAAATAGACTACTGCCTTGAAGCCACCCAGAAATTCATCGCCTCACACCACATTTCACTCTGTTTGTAGTTGTTGGGAATATATTATGTAAATGCAGTCGTGTACATGAAATTGGCTTCCCACGCCCATGTGCCCCCTCTCCATATAACCAAACGGCCAAAAACAAACATGCATACTGAAATGCAATACATACTGTTATAAA